>NW_028240629.1:0-253436 GCF_964263255.1 Lissotriton vulgaris | reverse complement strand
AAATATTAAATAATGTTTAAAATATTTTAGATTATCTTTTGCTCTCATATACTGTTTAAAGTTATTTAGATATACTTTTGAGAGGAACCACCCACCATATACGGAAGGCAATAACTCTATTTGACGTTTCGGCAGTCACAGGGGACCCGATAGCAGTGATGTTACTAGATGCAGAAAAGGCATTCGATCGGGTCTCCTGGACCTACCTTTGGTATGCACTAGCTAGAACAGGAATCAAACAAGGTTTTATTAAAGCCATACAAACTCTTTACTTAGAACCAGTAGCGACACTAAGAGTGAACAGTGGAAACACAGGAAAATTTCATATAAAAAGAGGTACCAGACAAGGGTGCCCCTGCTCACCCTTATTGTTTGCTATATATTTGGACCCGCTTATACGTAAAATAGAGGCATCAGCGATGATAACACCAGTTATAACGCTTATGGGGCAATGTAAAATCTTAGCCTACGCAGATGACATCGCTGTTATCTCTCCAAACCCATCTGAAGCTATACAACACCTTGAGCTTGAGGCGAAGAAATTTGGCAGAATCTCGGGATACAAATTAAATACAACAAAAACACAGATAATTAAGAACTCGTATACTACATGCTCGGACAACCGAGTAATCCAAGAAGGTACATATCTGGGGGTTACCATAATGGCAGACCTGGATAACTTGGTGGAAAGGAACATTTCCCCCTTAATTAAGAAGGTGGAGAAAGACCTGGATAGATGGGATAATTTACACCTCTCAATAGTGGGAAGATCTAATATAGTAAAAATGATTATCCTTCCAAAATTTCTATATCTATTTAGGGCAATACCGCTTTTCTTCGATAATAAAATATTAAAAAAATTAGAGAGTATGTTAAATAGATTCCTGTGGGCGAAAGGGAAAACGAGAAGGGCTCTTAGATACATGACACTGCCAAGAGAAAGGGGAGGTTGGGGAGTCCCAGATTTAAAATCCTATTACTGGGCGGCGGCTTTACAGAATATGGTTGGTTTAATGGGAGGCGAACAGGGTAGTGTAGGAGAGGAGTGGAGTAAATACGGATCATTAGCAATATATGGCCTAACTTTGGGAACGGAAGCAAAGGATGTTCTCTTGAAATTCACAGAGGCTAGTTATTACAAGAGGACAAAGTTCAAGATAATAATAGCTGCATTCGAAATTTGGAAAAGTTTTGCTAAAAAAATCGGCTTGGGAAAATTTAATTCTTATACGAGTTTATTACACAATCCAACTCTCCCACAAGATATCTTTTCGGGACCTATAATGGCAGAGTGGGAAAGAAGGGGAATAAGAAACATTGGAGATATTAGGGGGGAACATTGTTTTCTACAATTTAAAGATCTGCAAGATAGATACAATCTAGAAGCAAGGCAATTTTTTAAATTTCTGCAGATTAGGAGTTTTCTCCTGCCAAAGAAAGGTGGTGTACTGGGATTCAGGCGTAATGCTATAATGGAAATTATTCAGAAAGGAGTGAATTGCACAATTAAAAGATTGTATGCTGAATTGATGAAAGTAAAGCAAGATGACCATCAAAAGTGGAGTGAAAAATGGAGGGATAATCTTACAATTAGTTCTGAAAGCTTTGGTATCTCTCTAGAAATGGGGAAATCATTACTATGTGCTGCACCACTACAGGCTCAACACTATAAAACACTTTACCACCTGTATTATACACCGGCTAAAATAGCTCAATGGGGAGGGTTAGTGGGTATTACATGCTATAGGTGTGGAAGCTCGGATGCCGACTTGGAACATGTATTTGCTTTATGCCCCCGTTTAGATTTATTCAAAAAGGAAATCGAATGTTTTATAAGTAAAATTATAGAAAGCGAAATTGTTCTAACCCCAGGAACCATCCTACTAGGAGTAAATGCTGAGGATACACGTTCTTTTCGTGGGAGGGAATTTTTGTTTGTTGCTATGTCTATCATGAGATTATGTATAGCCTCTGCATGGATAGATCCTGTACCACCTACCTTCCATAAATGGCTGGCTAAATTACTAATAATATATAAAATGGAGAAAGTGATATACGCAAGGAAGGGAAAAAAGGGCAGGAAGTTGGGAGATATAATATGGGATCCTATAACTCGATGGAAGGAGGGAGAATAATGAGAAATGCTGGACTGCCTACAGACAAGAAATATTAACTTGGTGCAAATATAATATTGATGTTGTTCAATATGAAAGTATATGTTGCATTTGTTAATGGTATTTTTTTATGACCTAATTTGTGTTCCACTTTATCTTTGGAAACTTCACTCTCACCTGCTGATGATCTACTCATTGTTTCCTATTCTGATATATGAATTATTGGTATATACTTTTCCTCCTCTAATTTTTGGTTTGTAACAATGATGCCGTGCTTTGTATATTAATGTAAAAGACTTCAATAAAAATATTTTAAAAAAAAATAGATATACTTTTGAGGCAAAAAGAAAACAGAGGGAATGGCATACCCTGCGCAACACTATATGTCTGTGACATAACACAGGGCCTGGCAGCGTGTACTCGTTGAATACACAACACACAGCGGGCACGACCCCATACGTACATGACGTAACGCGTGGCTTGGTACTGCGTACCCGTCGGATACCAAAGTAGCAGCTGGGGTGACTTCATGCATATATGATGTTATGTGGGACGCAGTGCCATGAACTTGTCGGCTACGCAATGCGCATCATTTACGAGTTTAGCAATATGGTGGATAGGATTTGCGTGGTGATGGAGCTTTGTACCCTCCCGGTATGGGAGTGCAGTTTTCTAAAAAAATATATATATGTATACATATTTTTTGGGGAAGATATATAACATTACATAATTTTTTTTAATAGAAAAAAAGAAGTATATCAGAGTTCCAAAATATTGAAAAAAATTATAAAAAATATAAGTTTTAAAAACATCAAAATATGAAATTAACAATTAAAAAACCTTTGAAATTGACTGAAAAAACCATAGGTTTCAGGCACGTTATAGTTAGGAATTAGTATTAAATACCTTAGAAAATTCACAAAAAAAACCATAGGTTTCAGGTACGAAATAGTTAGTTGAACATTTAACTCATATAAAACCACAGAAATTCGCCTGTTACAGTTAGTCGAGCTAACTATAACTCGCGCGCCCGCAATGCACTGCTGATGATATCACATATTACATCACTCATGACATGGTCAGTGACATCACTGATGACATCACTCATGACATCTCAAATGAGATCACTCATGACATCACTCATGACATCATCCACGTGATAATCTGATGCACATACTGATGGTCTAATACAGGGGTCTCCAACCGGTTGATCGCGAGCTACCGGTAGCTCGCTGTGGCCCTGTTAGTAGCTTGCGCTAGCATTTTGATTTTGTTGCCCTTTATTGTCCTTATTGTTTTTTGGCCTTTTTTCAGTAGCAGTTCCCTGCTCTCAACCAAACCTGCTGCTCTGGTGGGGCGGGCTGAAGAGGACGACTTCGATCATCATCAGTCATATTCTGGCACCACCTGCCTTTCGCAGCCTAGCACCGCGCTATCATCCTGCGGGACATGTACCAGGACAGAGCAGCAGGGGCTGGAGGGCTTGGTAGTGAGCAAGTGGTGTTGCAGTGACAGGCAGGTTGAACTGCTACCATACCAGTACCTGCGCACACGCTTATTCCAGACTGGCACCGCATCTTTGATCCGCGTGTGAAGCAGCAGATCGATCGGTAAGCCCTGGCCTGAATTAGTTGTTTTTGCAACATAGTTGTAAGCTGACTATGCAAGAGAAAGCTTCCTACAATTCTTTCGTAGATGAGGTAGTGTGGCTCACTGGTTAGAGGCGGCAGACCAGAGAGCAGAGGACGGCCCGGGACCAGTGTTCGATTCCCGGCGCGGCAGGTTTCTGGACCAGGGTCAGCGGACTCGATAATTCTCTCGCCTCGGTGCCCACTCTGATCAGCGATCACACTCGGCAACTCTGGGCATTAGCTTGCCTCATCCTCACTAACGGCCCCACCAGACCGCCGGGGATGCCTGGTCTCACCCTGGAGATACCCATTAAGGGACCATCTCTCAGGGAAGCCAGGAAGGGTTTCGCAGCGGTCGAAGCGCCTTGGGACCCTCCGGGTAAGTAGTGCGCTATATAAATGCCTATACATACAATCAGACCGCTTTGTGTTTCAGCATGGCACTGTGCACATCCAATGTAGTGTGTTTGCAGACTGCAGAATCTCTTTCCTGAATTAGTTGCAGCAGAATTGTGCGCCCGTACCCCAGCATTAGTCTTTCTCAGCCCCAGGCGCCCAAAAAAATCTTGCCCAGAACCCATAGAACAGTATGGGGGGCATGGAAAGAGTGAGGAGGGGGAGAAGAGATCCGTGATACTAACCATTGAAATAAGAAGGTAAAAACGTACTTCATATTAATGGCAGTGAAATAAACCTAAACATATTGTATCAAAATTCACGAATTTAAAATGCAGTAGTGAATTACAATATTTTGTTCAACATGTCGATTCCCAGAGATAGCATTCCCTAATGGAAAATAAAACTACAGTGGCATTTGCCTGTTTTATTTATGCCTTTAAAAAGCTGAAAAATGATCCTTGGTGAAAATGACACTTAAAGGTCCAGTATATGCATCGCGCGCCACCTAACTCAATGGCAAACGTTTGGAGTGAGCAAACATGGCAAGCTCTGAAATCTAAACAGGTTCTTCAAACAACATCCGTGGCATGCAGCAAAAAGAATTAGCTAGATAGTAGAGGTTTCATAGCAAACTGCATTTTCATCACATTATAGATCACTGGCTTGTTATATGAAATATCTAAAAATAAAATGATTTGCAGGGGGATCTTGCAGTACACATCCCCTGATTGAAGCTCTTATAGTGGGTGTGAATAGATGCCAACTCAGAAGTTATAAATACCTCTGCTCAGATGTTTTATGCATAGCAAAGTGGACTTTGGAGTCTGGACCAAGGCCCCAGCCTTCCAGGGTACCGTGATAGAGCAAGCTCTGTTCTTCTGAGTCTTGTCCTTAAACTGAATAATTCTTCAACATATTGTTTTATTATTTCCCTTTAATTTATTTTTAATGTCTGTGAAAGTCTATTGCTGATTTTTTTGCAGAGAAATGTTGTGTTTATGTTTCAAGCAACGTCCATAAATAAAGTTCCTGTAATATCAAAGCAAGAGCTCCTTACATGGATTATTTGCAGCAATATTAGTGAGCTGCTGCATTACGATATTGAAAACACACCTCACTATCCATGAATATAT
This sequence comes from Lissotriton vulgaris, assembly GCF_964263255.1. Lineage (NCBI taxonomy): Eukaryota > Metazoa > Chordata > Amphibia > Caudata > Salamandridae > Lissotriton > Lissotriton vulgaris. The sequence goes on along the minus strand of NW_028240629.1, from coordinate 248,159 downwards.
ACAATTTAACAGATTTAGAATTTGGACAAGTGTACCTGTGCACTGTCAGTGACCTGGCAAAAGAGTATATGGAAGAGCTTAGAATGGATCATAAATTCAAAGCTGTTCCGAACAGGTAACCTCCAAGATACCTTTGGCCCCAGGCTCCAAAAATCCATAAGATGTCCCTATCTCTGCTTTTTGCCTGGCTTATAACACTTCCACCAGAGGACATATTTGCAGTCAGGGCAGGAGAGTAGGGCAGCTCACCTTGATGGGAAGTGGTGTTACGGGAAGCAGTAAGGGAGTCATGTGTGGCCTGCAGATAAAGGCTAGAGATCATCAGCATGAAGATTAAGGGTTCATTTCCTCCCCTCCACCCATGGTTACAGTCTGTTTAGATTTGATTACATTGCAACTAATTAAGGGTACACCAACATGGATAATGGGAAGGACTTCATGTTGAGGAGCATGGCGGGGCCACCCAATGCGCTGATTAGCTCAGATGAGGTCTGTGTTTCTAGGGAACTCAAGTATTTTGTTCCACCCACAGTATGGGCTCTGAAGAAATTAGGTTTGCCTTAAAAAGTCACTCAAACTGTGCGTGAGGGAGTCTCTCAGAAAAATGCGCGAGTTGCTTTGCCCTTAGTAGCTCACAATGATTTTCACTGATCAGAAATAGCTCTCACTGCAGAAAAGGTTAGAGACCCCCGGTCTAATACAAACTTTGATACACCCATTCTAAAATGCAGACTACAATACACACAAGAATGCCATATACTACATACCACTGACTTTTTCCTAGGTCTACACACACATCCAGTCACTTATACTTGTAATTACTCATCAATACAGGACTATAATATGCACTCATTTAGCTATACATCTAGTCACACTCTGCCACTCATCCATAGAGTTACTCACACACCTAGTCAGTAAAGCAAAGAATCAATCACATACCCATTTACTCATGTACATAGTTATACACACGTTATTTTTAGACATACCACATCACTTATTCATTCAGATACTAACACATATTTACTATCTTATACAATCACTGATATAAGCAAACACTTATTTATAATCAATCAATCAATCAAAGCATTTGTATAGCGCGGTACTCACCCGGAGGGTCTCAAGGCGCTTGGGGGGGGGGGGGGGATCCGCTACTACTCGAACAGCCAGGTCTTGAGCTGCTTCCTGAAGGAGAGGTGGTCTTGGGTCAGGCGGAGGTGGATGGGGAGGGAGTTCCATGTCTTGGCCGCCAGGTAGGAGAAGGATCTTCCTCCCATTGTGGCTCTTCGGATGCGGGGAACGGCGGCGAGGGCGGCGCTGGTCGATCGTAGCTGGCGGGTGGGAGTGTAGAAGGTCAGGCGGTCATTGAGGTATCTGGGGCCTTGGTTGTGGAGAGCTTTGTGCGTGGGTGAGGAGTCAGAACATGATTTTCTTGTTGATGGGGAGCCAGTGCAGGTCTCTCAGGTGTTCGGAGATGTGGCTGTGTCGGGGGATGTCCAGGACGAGTCGTGCTGAGGCGTTCTGAATGTGCTGGAGTCTTTTCTGAAGTTTTGCTCTGGTAGAGGGAGTTGCCGTAGTCCAGTCGGCTGGTGACGAGCACCTGGGTGACCGTATTCCTGGTTTCGGTGGGGATCCACCGGAAGATATTCCGTAGCATGCGCAGGATGTTGAAGCATGACGAGGAGACGGCGTTGACTTGTCTGGTCATCGAGAGGGAGAAGTCCAGGATGAAGCCCAGGTTGCGTGCAAGGTCCGTTGGTTTGGGTGCGCTGCCCAGGGCAGGGAGCCACCAGGAGTCGTCCCAGGCGGAGGGTAATGATCCCAGGATGAGGACTTCCGTCTTATCTGAGTTCAGTTTCAGGCGGCTATTCATCATCCACTCGGCTACGTCTTTCATCCCTTCGTGTAGGTTGGTTCTGGTGGTTTCGGGGTCGTTGGTGAGGGAGAGGATCAGCTGGGTGTCGTTGGCGTAGGAGATGATGTTGAGGTTGTGTTGGCCTGCGATGGCTGCGAGGGGGCTCATGTAGATGTTGAACAGCGTGGGGCTGAGCTATGATCCTTGTGGTACGCCGCAGATGACTTCGGTGGCCTCTGATCTGAACGGGGGGAGGCGGACTCTCTGGGTTCTTCCAGCGAGAAAGGAGATGATCCACTCCAGAGCCTTCTCCTGGATTCGGATGTTGCTGAGGCGCTGCACTAGGGTGCGGTGGCAGACCGTGTCGCATGCTGCGGAGAGGTCCAGGAGGATGAGTGCCGCTGTTTCCCCGTTGTCGAGCAGGGCTCGGATGTAATCAGTGGCTGCGATGAGGGCGGTCTCGGTGCTGTGGTTGGCTCTAAAACCGGACTGTGAGTGGTCGAGGGATCCATTTGTCTCGAGGAAGGCGCCCAGCTGTCTGTTGACGGTCTTCTCAATGACTTTGGCAGGAAAAGGAAGGAGCGAGATGGGGCAGTAGTTTTTGAGGTCAGTGGGGTCCGCTGATGGTTTCTTCAGTAGGGCACTGAGTTCGGCATGCTTCCAGGTCTCTGGGAAGGTGGCGGTGTCAAAGGAGGCGTTGATGATGTCCTGGAGATGGGGTGCGATGATGGAGTCGGCCTTGTTGAAGATGTGGTGAGGGCAGGGGTCGGTTGGTGATCCGGAGTGGATGGAGTTCATCGTGCGGATGGTGTCTACGGTGTTGATCGGGGTCCAGGCGCGGAGGGTGGTGGTGGGGGGCGTTGGTGCGGTCGTAGGGTGCGTCGGCTGTGTGCTGAAACTGTTGTGTATATCTGTGATCTTGCTGTGGAAGAACGAGGCGAGCGAGTTGCAGAGGTCTTGCGATGGGGTGATGTAGTTGTTTCCGGCGCTAGGGTTCGAGAGGTCTCTGATGATGTTGAAAAGTTCCTTGCTGTTGTGGGCGTTGTTGTCTAGTCGTTCCTTGAATGAGGTTTTCTTGGTGGTGTGGATCAGCTGGCGGTGTTTTCGGGTGGCGTGTTTGAGGGTGGTCATGTTGTCTGTTGTCGGGTGTCTGCGCCAGGCTTTCTCGAGGGCTCGGCAGTTCTTCTTAGAGCTCTTGAGTTCATCGGTGAACTAGGATGCTTTCTTGTTGCCGGGTCTAACGGGGGGGTCTTCAGTCGAGCGAGGTCGTCTGCGCAGTTGCTGATCCACCTTGTGAGGTTGTTGGCGGCTTGGTTGGGGTTTGCTGAGCTGGCAGGAGGGTTCTGGTTCAGGGATGTGGCGGTGGTGATTTTGTTCCAGCTTCTGCCGGGAACCTGTTGCGGGTGGTGGTGGAGCGTGGTCCTTCTGAAGCTGAAGTGGACGCAGCTGTGGTCTGTCCAGTGGAGTCCGGTGGCGTGGCTGAAGGAGATGTCCTTGCTGGAGGAGAAGATGGGGTCAAGTGTGTGGCCGGCGGAGTGGGTGGGGGTGGTCACCAGTTGCTTGAGTCCGAGGTTTTCCAGCAGGGTGGTGGTGTTGCGGTCGTTGTTGTTCTCCGGGTGGAAGTTCAGGTCCCCTAGGAGGATGTAGTCAGCGGAGGGGAGGGCGTGCGGGCTAATGAAGTCGGCGATGTCTTCGCTGAATTGTGTGCGTGGTCCCGGGGGTCTGTAGATGAGGGTGCCTCTGAGGGTGGTCTTGGGGTCAGTGTGTATCTGGAAGTGCAGGTGTTCGACGGTGATGATGGTGTTGTCGGACTTGGTCGTGATGCGGATGGTGTTCTTGTGGACGATGGCGATGCTTCCTCCTGTCTGGTTGACGCGGTCCCTCCGGGTGATCTTGTATCCGTCCGGTATGGCGATGACGATGTCTGGCGCTGAGGAGGCGTTCATCCAGGTTTCCGTGAGAAAGGCGACGTCTGAAGATGTGGAGTCGAGGAGGTTCCAGAGTTCGACGGCATGTCTGTGGACTGAGCGGGTGTTGAGCAGGATGCACTTCAGGTGGTTGCTGCTGGTGCTCGGCTTGGCGGGTGTGGTGCAGGTCCGTATGCAGGAAAATTTTCAGGATTGGCAGGTGAAGGGTCCTGGGGTGGCTCGGTGGCAGCCGGGGATCCGGCCGGTGTTGAGTGCGTTGAGGGTGGCTGCGTGGTAGGTCCGGCGGATGGGCTGGCATCTGCGGGGGGCCAGGGGGTCTGGCGCTAGGCGCGGTCCAGGCACGGACGGGCGTAGACGGGCTTGCCTTTGGTGCACCTTCGGCGCACAATCGCAGCGCCCCCTGCGCGTGAACGCTGCGCGTACGCATGCACTCTGCCATAATGGAGAGTGGGGGGGGCGGGGGCGAGGGAGGAGCAGCTGGGAGGCAGGAGCGGGGTGGCGAGTGGGGAGGGGAGCTGTGATGCTGGAGGGAACGGGGGTGGGGCCACGGGGGAGCAGCGGCAGGGAGCGGGGTGCGTCAGCGGCAGAAATGGCGGTGGAGGCACAGAACGATCAGGGGCACAACGAGGCACAGAACAATCAGGGGCACAGAGCACAACAATGCAAACAATAACAAATACAGGCACAATACTGGGGCAACAGTGGACGATGTAAATGGCACAGAACGATCAGGGGCACAGGGTACAACGATGCAAACAATAACTAATACAGGCACAATACTGGGGCAACAGTGGATGATGTAAAGGGACAATAACAGGGGCAGATACGAACTTGGCAGCGGCGGCGGCAAGCGGATACCGGGCACACTCGGGGTAGGCCAGCGGCTGGAGGAGCGACTGGCTCTGGCCAGGTCAGGTCAGGTCACAGCTCCCCGCCTCGCGGACATGACCTTTTGTGTACAGTGGGAGGGAGGAGCAGCTGGGAGGCGGGAGAGATTTGGCGTGTGGGGAGGGGCGCGGTGATGCTGGAGGGAACGGGGTTGGGGCTGTGGGGGAGCAGCGGCAGGGAGCGGGGTGGGTCAGCGGCAGAAACGGCGGTGGAGGCACAGAACGATCATGGGCACAGGGCACAATGATGCAAACAATAACAAATACAGGCACAATACTGGGGCAACAGTGGACAATGTAAATGGCACAGAACGATCAGGGGCACAGGGTACAACGATGCAAACAATAACTAAAACAGGCACAATACTGGGGCAACAGTGGAAGATGTAAATGGACAATTACAGGGGCAGATACAAACTTGGCAGCGGCGGCGGCAAGCGGATACCGGGCACACTCGGGGTGGGCCACGCGGCGGGAGGAGCGACCGGCTCTGACCAGGTCAGGTCAGGTCACAGCTTCCCGCCTCGCAGACACCACCTTTTGTGTCCAGTGGGAGGGAGGAGCAGCTGGGAGGCGGGAGCGGGGTGCCGAGAGGGGAGGGGAGCGGTGATGCTGGAGGGAATGGGGGTGGGGCCGCGGGGGAGCAGCGTCAGGGAGCAGGCTGGGTCAGCGGCAGAAACGGCGGTGGAGGCACAGAACGATCAGGGGCACAACGAGGCACAGAACGATCAGGGGCACAGGGCACAACGATGCAAACAATAACAAAAACAGGCACAATACTGGGGCAACAGTGGACGATGTAAATGGCACAGAACGATCAGGGGCACAGGATACAACGATGCAAACAATAACTAATATAGGCACAATACTGGGGAAACAGTGGACGATGTAAATGGACAATTACAGGGGCAGATACAAATTTGGCAGCGGCGGCAAGCAGATACCGGGCACACTCGGGGTGGGCCACGTGGCGGGAGGAGCGACCGGCTCTGACCAGGTCAGAGCCGGTCACACTCTTCAAATTACTTAGTCTCACGTATACTCATTTATATACTCCAACGCTCACATATAGTGCCTTAAAACATATGTAGTTAGTCACAGATATACCATTGAGACATTTATTCACTCACCAACACACCAATACACACAGTAACTCACCCATACAGTCCTTCCCAAATGCACTTTTTAATCCATACAATCACTGAATCACCCACTCAGACATCTATGCACAGTCTCATACACCCACCCCATGCACCCACCCACACAGCAACCCATGCAGTTACTTACACACCAATGGAGAGACTAATACAGACTTCACACAGTTTAGTCACAAACTCATGCATTCAGTAAGACATATTCAATCATTCACTTATACAGTCAGTCACGCACATACAAAATAATCCCTTTAGGCACTTGTAAATGCATTCTTTCTTCAATACACCTTGGCGAATATATAAAACATATTTAAAGTTTACAGAAACACACATTCACTGGATGATTTCATGAGTGATGTCATTAGTGAAGTTGTTTGAGATGTTATCAGTGATGTCATCAGTGATGTCACTTACCATGTCATGACTGATGTCATATGTGACATCATCAGCAGTGCATTGCGGGTGAGCGGGCGAGTTATGGATAGCTCGACTAACTATAACAGGCACATTTCTGTGGTTTTATATGAGTCAAATGTTCAACTAACTATAACGTCCCTGAAACCCATATTTTTTTTAGTGAATATATATATATCTATATATATATATATATATATATATCCATCGTAGAAGGTTGCCCCCAGAGGAAACGCCACATCACAGGAGATTAACACCTTTTATTTTGAGGCAAAACAGTTCGGTAAGTATGCATGCTCGCCCTCAGCCATATCTCAGCCCAACGCGTTTCAAACACTTCTGTGTCCTTGGTCACGGGCATAACAAGCGGCAGTTCAAAGGAGTTAATTAAAACAATCGGAGCCCCGCCCCAGTGGGCGTGTGCATAACAGCATCTTGGTACTCGTAGTTTCCTTGATTGCACGTTTGTTGAAAATGAATTAAAAATGTTTCCCAAGTGGGTCGTGCAGGAGTTGCAATTCATGCCAAACTGTTCATTTAAAGTCACTCAACTTGGCTCTCCTGTGCCCCGGTGTCAGCTTGTGTCAGACACTCGGTCTGCTTTGGTTGCAGCAGGGCGTCTCCGCGACCTAGGCTCGGCCGCATTATATCCATCGTAGAAGGTTGCCCCCAGAGGAAATGCCACATCACAGGAGAGTAACACCTATTATTTTGAGGCAAAACAGTTCGGTAAGTATGCATGCTCGCCCTCAGCCATATCTCAGCCCAACGCATTTCAAACACTTCTGTGGCCTTGGTCACGGGCATAACAAGCGGCAGTTCAAAGGAGTTAATTAAAACAATCGGAGCCCCGCCCCCCAATATATAACATTTTTTTTCAATTTATTTTAAAAATATGTAATGTAATTTAAAAAATAAAATATCTAAAAATAAATACTTTAAAACAATGTAGTAAATTAGTATAAAAAATATAACAATTAATACATTTAAAAATTATCATTTGCAAAACATAGGTTTCAGCCGAGTTATAGTTAGAAACTAGCATTTAAAAAACCTTTGAAATTCACCGAAAAAAACACAGGTTTCAGCCACATTATAGTTAGGAATTAGCATTTAAAAATCCTTTGAAAATCACTGAAAAAACCATAGGTTTCAGCCACTTTATAGTTAGGAATTAGCATTTAAAAAACCTTGCAAATTCACAGAAAAAACCATAGGTTTCACATATAGCTGAGATACCCGCCACCCCCTCTCAACACAATCCCCAAAGGAGTGAAACCGGAAACAGTTCTTGAAGTTTTTGGAAGTGGGATGGAGTGACCATCCCGGCCGTATTTATTAAAACAAAATTAAAACATTAAACGTTTCATGTTATGTACAATTTCATTACCATATTGCGATGTTTGGCTAACCTTAACAGATTCTCTAATACAGAGGTTCTCCTAGCCGAACTAGCAACCTACAAAACATTTCTTGACATATTGAAATTGTACAACCTAACGTTTAAGGGCCAACAGCAAGGTCATAACCGGTGTCAAGATCCCTAACCGGACTTACCCCTCCCACTTGGGATGGGCGACAGCACGGAGGCGTACCTCAAGTGCAACTACTACCAATTTCCCTTGACTTGACGGGGGCACCTACAACTCGACGCCAGTTAAAGGTCGTTCGAATACTCGTGTGAGGTATCTAGAAGGTATCGTGGCCCTTATCCCAACCCCACACAACTTACCGCATCTGCCGTCGCAGATGTCACTGGCCCCGGGAAATTCCCCAGGAGGGGGCTGTAACCCCTCCTACAAAGGAAGGGGCCTTGACCGCCTTTCCTTTACTTCCGGCGACCCATCCTTAGAAGGGACCGCCTCCCCATTGAGGGGCCAATGGCCACCTCTCCCGAGCGCTCCCATCCGTGTTGGGTGACGCCCACTCATAGGGATCTACTAATTAGTGCTCACCGATCATGACCTTACCGCCTACCAAAATAAATACGACAGTGCAAATTAACCTAAGAATACCTTGGCCACTATGACCGAAAGAGCATACATCAAAATTCGACACTAACTGAATATCTTTAATGGCAAACATACTCAAAACGAACATTCTTTATTAACTCAAAATCAACATGGCACTACAACCTGGAAACGAAAACAAAAACAGAATTAATCAACTTTATTATACACAACTGGCTGTCTTCAGGGGCTGGTGGGTGGGTCAAAATTGGCTCTTCGTTCTGTCCCGAGCTCACGTGCAGCGAGGAGGTGCAGCTTCAGAGCACAAGAACAAGAGGATGTCTTCTGGTCTTGCGTCCCTTTTTATCCGTCTTCAGGGCGGGCGTATACCCGCCCCTGAGGGCGTGGCTGGCTGCGTCGGTGTCTAGGCCAGCCCACTCTAGGGCGGGAACGGGCGCGCCCCAGCTACGCCGCTTCGGGCATACCAGCTGAGACGCGCCTCCCGCCCAAAATGGCTTCCCGGAGGGATCGAGGCACTCGGCCATAAGTTCGGGGGGACCGATTCGGTCGCCCCTTTCCATATAGCCGAGATACCCGCCACCCCCTCTCAACACAATCCCCAAAGGAGTGAAACCGGAAACAGTTCTTGAAGTTTTTGGAAGTGGGATGGAGTGACCATCCCGGCCGTATTTATTAAAACAAAATTAAAACATTAAACGTTTCATGTTATGTACAATTTCATTACCATATTGCGATGTTTGGCTAACCTTAACAGATTCTCTAATACAGAGGTTCTCCTAGCCGAACTAGCAACCTACAAAACATTTCTTGACATATTGAAATTGTACAACCTAACGTTTAAGGGCCAACAGCAAGGTCATAACCGGTGTCAAGATCCCTAACCGGACTTACCCCTCCCACTTGGGATGGGCGACAGCACGGAGGCGTACCTCAAGTGCAACTACTACCAATTTCCCTTGACTTGACGGGGGCACCTACAACTCGACGCCAGTTAAAGGTCGTTCGAATACTCGTGTGAGGTATCTAGAAGGTATCGTGGCCCTTATCCCAACCCCACACAACTTACCGCATCTGCCGTCGCAGATGTCACTGGCCCCGGGAAATTCCCCAGGAGGGGGCTGTAACCCCTCCTACAAAGGAAGGGGCCTTGACCGCCTTTCCTTTACTTCCGGCGACCCATCCTTAGAAGGGACCGCCTCCCCATTGAGGGGCCAATGGCCACCTCTCCCGAGCGCTCCCATCCGTGTTGGGTGACGCCCACTCATAGGGATCTACTAATTAGTGCTCACCGATCATGACCTTACCGCCACAGGCCCGGATAGTTGACCGGCTATCCGGGCCCCCCACCAAAACTCCTAGCTAAAGGTCATGTTCCAACGTTTTTAACCATGCTAAGAAGTCTCCTATGAGTAACACATTTCCCACCCGAGACAAATGCACACCATCCCCCATATACATGCGGTCATCATTAATACAACCGTGCGAGATAGAATGCAATGTCCTGGAACGGAACAACCTACTCATTTTGTTATTAAGTTTCCTAACAGAATGGTTCAAAGCAGGGATCGAAATAGCCCCCCGCCACTCTTTTCGTGGGATGATATGAGACCACGCAATTATGCACCCCGGAACTTTCCTTGCCAACCAACTTACGGTGGAAAGCATCGCCTCCAGGAGAAGTCGTCTACCGGTGGTGACCAAATCATTGCCCCCTAAATGTACTATGACTATAGACGGCGGTGACCTCATCCGCCCTAACAAACCCTCAAAGTAAGCTTGAAACTGGTCAATACAGAGACCGCCCCTTCCGTAGAAGGACATCCTGTACCCGTATTCCCCAGCTACGTGAATCATGTCACCTGCTTTGAATACGTCTGCGGCACGCCTCACGTATTAGTGGCCCACGACCCACACCTCTTTTCTCACAGCCGGTGATGTCTGACCGCTGGCCCGGTGTTGGGTCGACTGCATAGTCCGCCCCGCCTCGAAGGCTTGCGTAACTGAAAACCAAACAAAAGACAAGAAGCGTGAGTACATTGTTACAGCTTCACAACATGTGCAACCGCACATACCTCTTATAACAATTGGAGGACCAACGCCCCACTCGTTTTACTTGTTCCACATTAAGACCCCTGGCTGCAGCTTCAGTGGCAGCCCCTATCCGAAAGGAATGGGTCCCAAACTCACCCGGGTCCAAGCCTGCTGCGGAAATTGACATCGCGAGCACCCGCTGAAACTGAAACTTTGTCAGTGGGGTGGCGTCCGCGTGTCTCAACATTGTCCCCCCCCATGATGCCACCCTTTGTGCTAGGTAGTCCTCTAAACACCTCACCGGACACATGGAGGACCCTGGAATCCTGCGAATGACTATGCAGTCTCCCACCCCACTTTGATCGGTTTTTGACTTGACAAAGGATACCGTCATAGTCTCACCCCTGATCTGAACGTGTTCCCGGCACAAACCCCCCGCCACATCCCGCTTGCTCCTCGCCACCAGCTCACTTATCCTCATAGCCCCGTGAAATGCAAGCGTAAAAGCGGCTCGGAACAAACAGGCCTCGAACTGAGACGAGCATATGTCGGGGAGTGTGGCCAGCAACTGGGACAACCTATCCAGACCTATCGGGCGCCTCTCATCTACTCTGCGACCCTCAAGGCGTTGCCACCCACGCAGCGCTCTCTGTACAGCAAAAGACGCTGTCGGGTCTGGATATTATGAGCCCTGGCAACAAAGGAGATGGCAGCACGATGCCTCTGGGCTGTAGCCACCGACTTCCCAGCCTTACGCAAGGACATCAGAAAATGTACTACCCAATCCTCATGCCCCCAAAGTCCCCCTCTCTCAGTCCCCAAAAAGGCCAAATAAGCCCGAAACGCCCCTTCGTATGCCTTCCTCGTCCTTGGTGCTAGACTCTCTCCCACGAGGTAACGAAGTTCGGGGCACCGAGAGACCAGAGAGCTTCGGGAAAGGGTGCTGGCTCGGGGTCCGCTGAGGGAAGGAAACCCGAGAAAGCCTGCATTTGAAAACGAGACAGTGCATCAGCAGCCTGATTCATCACCCCCGGGACATGCTTTGCTCTGAATACCACGTTCAGTTGCATACACAGTAAGACAATCTCTTTAAGCAGCCTCAAAATCATTTTACAACGTGCTGCCTGACTATTAATGCATTCTACAACGGTCATATTGTCAGACCAAAATATGACAGAATGATTTTTGAAACCATCGGGCCAGGATCTGAGGGCCACCAAAATAGGAAACAGCTCAAGGAAAGCAATATTACTCGTCAGCCCCTCATCGTGCCACCATGTTGGCCACTTTTGTGCCGACCATTTTGTGCCGAAGATGGCGCCGAAACCCATGCTTCCCGCTGAATCCGTCCACAGACCCAGCTCTTCAGAGGACAAGGCCGGTTTGTTCCAGACGACTCGACCATTGAAATCCGCCAAGAATGCTAACCAAATACGCATGTCTTGGCGGACCTCGGCCGATAACCTCGTGCGATGGTGGCCCTCTTTTAGGCCGACCATCGCCTGTGCAATCGAACGGGAGAAGGGGCGGGCCATCGGGATCACCCTTAAGGCAAAATTCAACTTCCCCACCAATTGCTGCAATTGATGCAGCGTAACTTTAGGTGCAGTGATACACATTTGCAGGGCTGTCTTGAATTTCGATACTTTGGAAGCTGGTAAACGAAAACAACCCTCACTAGAGTCCAACTCGATCCCGAGGAACTCGAGGCAAGTCGTGGGACCCACAGTTTTGCCTGGTGCCAACGGCACGCCAAATTGATTCATTAAAACACAAAATTCAGTCAAGGCCCGGGCACATTCATCATCCCCAGCGGCCCCAAGGAACAGAAAATTATCGAGGTAATGCATCACGTTCCGAAAACCTGTTTTCTTCGTGTAAACCCATTGCAGAAAACTACTGAATTTCTCGAAATAAGCACAAGATATCGAGCACCCCATTGGCATACACCTGTCCATGTAATACAAACCTTGAAACATGAATCCCAACAAACGTTGATCATCCGGGTATACCGGGAGCAAACGGAACGCTGACTCGATATCTGATTTCGCCATCAGCGTCCCGGGCCCCAGGCGATTCAAAATGGCGACGGCCTCATCGAATGATGCGTACCGCACCGAACACATTTCTGGATTAATTGCATCGTTTACAGAAAGGCCATGAGGGGCTGATAAATTGTGAATCAATCGAAACTCACCCGGGTCCTTCTTGGGGACCACCCCTAAAGGAGAACAAACAAAGTTCGGTACCGGGGGGACAGGAAACGGGCCGGCAACCCGACCTCGGGTAACCTCTTTCCGGATCTTATCCTGCACTACAGTTGTATGCTGCAAGACGGAAAGTTGATTTTTGCACGACCCGACACCCTGAAAGCTACCCACCGGGATGCGGAAACCATATGAAAAACCGTTTCGTAGCACCCCAGCAGAAGTACGATCAGGGTATTCGCTGAGCCAGGGAATCATCGCCAGGGTATCAATCGGGGTTGGTAACGGCGCCCCTCGGACTATATTAGACCTGTTTAGCGCCTCCTCTACCCCCATTTTCACCCGATTTGGCTCTGCACGAGGACTCAGGATGGGGTGCCCCACAACCACTACATTCGTGTTTGAACTTACAAGACCCCGGGGGCCTAGTACATTTGCTTCTGTTGAAATTGAAACAGAACCCCCTCTTCCCTGTATTGCCGGCGGGTCTCGGGTAATCGTCTGTACCCGTACCCGACCGAAAGGGCGTCCCCCCATTTTGGCGGGAGGACTCACTAACAGCACTCCCTACCAATGGCACTTTCAACATTCCGGACTCTTTCATCTTATTCCACGTTAAAGAATCGTAACAGTCCCAGGTTAAACTTTTGTTATGCTCCATCGCTTTCCTGAAAAGGTTGTCATAACAGAACCATTGGTTACCTTGATGTGATGTTGAGTACCCCATAATTCGTGACTGATATACTGGAAATTCAGGGAGTAAATCAGGCCTACGTTCCCCCAAAATTGCCGTGAAAATTCCCCAAGCATTACCCCAGTTACCAATATTTTCATTCACTTTAAAGGCGGCCATTTTTGCGCGCCAAACACTCGGATGCATCAGATCCTTTTGACCTTTAACAGTTTCGACCTCATAGTGATCAACGAGCAGGGAGAAAATGTTAACGTATTCCCCCGCCCAAATCTTTTCCTTTATTGGCAAAGGAACATGTTGCCCCAGTCTTTCTCTACGAGAGGGTGTTGACTCATCCCTTGCAATCGGCAATGGCCGCTTACCTGCACCGGACGCTGCTTCCGTCCCTCGTGGCTTGTCTATCGCCGCATCCGGCGCGGGCACCTTGGCTGTATCACGTTTCTCGCGCAACTGCTTTATGAGAGCTTGCGCTTCGGTAGCCATGGCGCCCCCATTGCTGTCCCCCAACCATGCTGCTAACTGTGCCGCCAACTCAGGAGGCATATCTCCGGCAGACGTCGGGGTAACTATCACGGGAATCGGATTCCCCTCATCCGGTACCGGGGCCGGTACCGGGGCTGGCGCCTCGAGCGGAGAACAGGGAACCGGGACGTCTCCCCCGACCGGCCCCCTTCTCGGCCTCTTTGGCTTCCCTCCGGCCGGTGGACGCCCCGATCCCTCCTCGCCGTCTCGCTCCGCCAACCGCTTCTTAATTTCGGACATATCCTTCATGAGTGCCCGAACCAACTGGTCAGTCGACATTCTCTTTGTTCCTTTCTTGGGCATCCTTTCGACGAAGTATCTAAAAGACAAAGAGAAAGATTAAAACGCTCAAAATTGGCTCTTCGTTCTGTCCCGAGCTCACGTGCAGCGAGGAGGTGCAGCTTCAGAGCACAAGAACAAGAGGATGTCTTCTGGTCTTGCGTCCCTTTTTATCCGTCTTCAGGGCGGGCGTATACCCGCCCCTGAGGGCGTGGCTGGCTGCGTCGGTGTCTAGGCCAGCCCACTCTAGGGCGGGAACGGGCGCGCCCCAGCTACGCCGCTTCGGGCATACCAGCTGAGACGCGCCTCCCGCCCAAAATGGCTTCCCGGAGGGATCGAGGCACTCGGCCATAAGTTCGGGGGGACCGATTCGGTCGCCCCTTTCCACATGTTATAGTTAGCTGGACATTTCACTCATACACAACCATTGAAATTCCCACGTTATAGTTAGTTCAGCTAACTATAACCTGCGCGCCCGCAATGCACTGCTGATGACGTCACATATTATATGACTTATGACATGGTCAGTCCCATCACTCATTACATTTCACTCTTTACTGAAACTACACAAAATGGCGGCGATAGGGTGTATCAGAGATAGATAGTGAGAGAAAGGAGGCAGGAAATGAAGAAGAGATATCAAATATACATTGGTAAAAATACAGTGGGAGAAGGGCAGTAAATATGAGTAAAACTTACTATGTAACATAAAAATTGTGCACTATATACTATAAGTATTTCATTATACTACAATCACTTCGCTTTTACCTCTGAAATTAAAAATAAAAATGAATAATATGTCAACTAATTTTTATTTGTAATTAATAATTTATTGTTCAGATTTCTCATAATTTAATAGAACTTGTAGCATGTCCTCATCTGGTATTTCATCTTCAATCATATATTTAATGTCCTCATGAAAATTGTTTATTGATGTTTGTTGGCATTCTATTTCATCCAAACATTGAATTAATTCTTTATCTATGGATTGATTAAAAAAATCTTTTAAGTCATCTTCTCTATGTGATGAAATGGTGCTTTCAATGTCAATTCCATTTTCATTTTCTAGATGTGTTGATGTAATTTCAAAAGAAATTTCCTTGCTGTCCTCCATTTTAATTTCAAATTTCTTGCTGTAAATTGCAGAAATAAGTAATCACTTTCAATTATCGTTTTTAGTAATACATAACATAAAAGTAGCTTAATCAAGTATTTAGTTCTTTAAAATTAATTGGGCAGTGTATAGTATCAGACTATAACTAGAAATATAAAGCACTGCATGTGATGAAGCCAATCTTAAACAATAATTATAACTGAAGGACTGTAAATAACTAATGGAAAACATTTTCCAAATTATCTTAAAGTGTACAACATAGTTCCCCTTACAAATTAACAACTCACCTTTTTGAAAATAGAAGAGTCAGTACTGTGCTATTCTAAGTCCAGCAATTGAACACCCAAATTTTCTCTCAGAAGTACCTCAGACTGGGGTATTACAAAAGGCCGTGTTTTCCTCTCATATAAGATATATACATAACCAATCAAACTTCATCACATACAAATTCAAAACGTAAGTAATATTTTGATTGGTTCTAAATTTCAATACTTTCAAATGTGTTTTCCCCATACAACTTTCCATAGGACATTTTGACACGCCTGCAGCCTGAATGGATGAATGTAATTACACCAAAGTTAGCAAAATGATAGGTACTAGTATGTAATAGGGCCTTTTATATATTTCTTTGAAATTTCTTCTGTGGTTTTTATGAAAGGCAACTTCAAAAAAACATATATAATAGGCGCGCTCCAAGCGCTCACCGGTACGCATACCGGGGAGCGCACCCGGCACGCTACAGGAGTGCGCGAGCGGAAAGCTGATTGGCTGTATGATGTCTGTCAACATTCTAAACAGTCCGGAGAGTCCACCATCTTGTGTCTCGGGAAAATCGAGACACCTGAGGTAAAAAAAAAGGGGGAAATGATTAAAAGGGGGCAGGGTAGACACCCCCTGACCCCCTAGGTTTTCTGAGGGGGGCCTAGAAGGACCCTGAAGGGACAAAATACTATTTTATTAAAAAAAATTGCGGGGTAAGCGCTGGGTGCGTTCCCGGGTACGCTCTCCAGTAGGCGCACCATGAGCGCACCACGGGGAAAAACAGTGTAAAAAAATAGAGTAAAAAAATAATGTAGAGTGTTTAGAGGTAAGTTAGCTCTGAAAAGAGCTGTTGTGTTACGTGTTTTTTTTTGTACCTACAAGTAGGTACCAATGCAGAGTCTTATATTCAAGAGGAAAACTCTATTCCCCTCATCTGTAAAATGCACACCATCTCTCCTATAGATATCTTGCATGTTGTAACGCAAGTTGTTGTGGTAGATGGAACCCATACCATAGTCTCTGAGGAACGCAGAAACAGATTTATTCACATGTTTCCTTGCTTTCTCAATCTGTGGACAAAATTGGTTGGACCAATTCCATTTTTGCCTTTGGCATATATTAGAAAATACCAAGGCAGTTTTTGGAAAAAGTGATATCGATTGCCCAAAGATGTCCTTTAAAAGCATTTCCAGACCTACCCCAGTCATAGTGCCTAGGTCATTTCCACCACAGTGCACAATTATAAGGTCGGGGTGTGGTAAATGCATAAAGGATATTACCAATGGTATCAATTGCGGGATAAGCGCTGAGTGCGTTCCCGGGTACGCTCTCCGGTAGGCGCACCCTGAGCGCACCACGGGGAAAAACAGTGTAAAAAAATAGAGTAAAAAATAATGTAGAGTGTTTAGAGCTCTGAAAAGAGCTGTTGTGTTATGTGTTTTTTTGTACCTACAAGTAGGTACCAATGCAGAGTCTTTTTACCAATGGTATCAATTGGTGACTTCTCAATCCTCTCTGTCCAAACCATACAATGTCCACATTTGGTAAATCAAGGTTGTAAATACCTCTGTTAGCTGCGTATTTTTGACTCCAGTGGACATAGCTATGACCCACAAACCAGATTTTTTGCATCTTGAAGGTGGATGTGCTTCTAGTCAGATGAGTTGTGGAAATGAAATGGCAGTTTGATTATGAAAAAAAAGTGGCTGAGAATCAGTGCAGTTGAAAAACCAGAAATGATTGGTGCTTTCTTAAAAATCTCCACTGAAAATTAGGGTGCATGCTTTTTTGTGTAAAAAGTCATTTCAATGGTTGAGAAAAAGTCATTTAAACAAACATTGCAGTTGATTAGCTAGTAGATTGATTGGCCAACCACCCTTGATGAATTCTTTTGCAACATAGAATGATGAACTTGTGAACTGTGCGCTGGGTTAGGAGGGAGTTACTATGGTTACAGGAAGAATGAGCACTGGGGGGATGGGTGAATGTTATATGAGTTTCAAAGTCTTGAAATGTACAACCAATTAAAATGTGCAGTTTGGTTTTGAATTTGTGTGGAAACAATTTTGATTGATTAGGTACAAGAATATGGGTCTGAAATGAGAAAGAATATGTGCCATTATTCTCAGGCTCAAGTGAAAGAAGCATTTTTCAGAGATTATGCCTAAGAATATCTGTTGAGTGTGACTGACACTGTTTTACATCTTCCAAAGCATTTTTATAGGCGAGTAATGATTCTTTTAAAAAAGATAGACAGCTTAAAGATTTTTGACAAGTATCACAGTGAGTGTCTGTGTGAATTAAGGAATTATATTTTTACCTTTTTCCATAATGTTAGCTGTGTGTGCTTACAGTTTGTATTTTTTAGTTTATAAGGTAGACTTCTTTTTAAATTGTTTTTTATGCTTGGATTCAATGCTGGTATAGAGATAGTGTAATGGTTTCATTGGACTTGTAAATATGCTCCTTTTTTAGAAGCGCCTTGTGCAACCTTTAACATGGGTGGAAGCAGTGAATGTATGGAGAGGGATAGGAATAGCAGATAGAAAACCATATGAAATGGTGTGGGAGATGCATAAAGTATTTCAGTAATGGCATCAATTGAGATGGAATATAAGATAAAAAGGGGCATATTTACAAGCCCCTTGCGCAATGTTTGACATTAATGCTGGTATAGAGATAGGGTAATGGTCTCATTGGCATATTTACAAGCCCCTTGCGCAATGTTTGACATTAATGCTGGTATAGAGATAGTGTAACAGTTTCATTGGCATATTTATAAGCCCCTTGCGCAATGTTTGACATTAATGCTGGTATAGAGATAGTGTAATGGTCTCATTGGCATATTTACAAGCCCCTTGCGCAATGTTTGACATTAATGCTGGTATAGAGATAGTGTAATGGTTTCATTTGCATATTTCAAGCCCCTTGCGCAATGTTTGACATTAATGCTGGTATAGAGATAGTGTAATGGTTTCATTGGCATATTTACAAGCCCCTAACACAATGTTTGACATTAATGCTGGTATAGAAATAATGTAATGGTTTCATTAGCATATTTACTCACTCCCCTTTTCTCAATCTCTCTGTTACTCCCATTCTCTCCGTCCTCTTAGTCTCTCACTCCTATTCTATCACACTCACTCCCTATAACTGAGCCATACTCCCACATTCACCTTCTTTCAGACCTTCTCTTTTACTTTCCTTCCTCTCACTTCCCTTCCTTTACTCCTTCACTGTTTTCCCTTCCCTTACTCTCCTTACTCTACTTCACTAATTCCTTCTCTTACTCCCTCTGTCCTCTTACTTCTACACTCCCCTTCCCTCATTCTCTCTCTGTTAACCTCATTCTCTCCGTCCCTTTAGTCTCTCACTCCTCTTCTGTCACGCTCACTCCCTATACCTCAGCCATACTCCCACACTCACCTTCTTTAAAACCTTCTCCTTTACTTCCCTCCCTCTCTCTTCCCATCCTTCGCTCCTTCACTCTTTTCCTTTTCCTGACTCCCGTTACTCCACTGCAGTAACTCAGTCTCTCAATCCCTCTGTCCTGTAACTTACTCACTCCCCTTTTCTCACTCTCTTTCTGTTACTCCCATTCTCTCCATCCTCTTAGTCCCTCACTCCTATTCTATCACGCCCCCTCCCTATAACTCAGCCATACTCCCACACTCACCTTCTTTCAAACCTTCTCCTTTTCTTTCCTTCCTCTCTCTTCCCATCCTTCGCTCCTTCACTCTTTTCCCTTCCCTTACTCCCATTACTCCACTTCAGTAACTCCTTCTCTCAATCCCTCTGTCCTCTAACTTACTCACTCCCCTTTTCTCACTCTCTCTCTGTTACTCCCATTCTCTCCGTCCTCTTAGTCTTTCACTCTTTTTCTATCATGCTCACTCCCTATAACTGAGCCATACTCCCACACTCACCTTCTTTCAGACCTTCTCCTTTACTTTCTTTCCTCTCATTTCCCTTCCTTTACTCCTTCACAGGTTTCCCTTCCCTTACTCTCCTTACTCTACTTCACTAATTCCTTCTCTTACTCTCTCTGTCCACTTACTTCTACACTCCCCTTCCCTCATTCTCTCTCTGTTAGCCGCATTCTCTCCGTCCCTTTAGTCTCTCACTCCTCTTCTGTCACGCTCACTCCCTATAACTCTGCCATACTCCCACATTCACCTTCTTTCAGATCTTAACCTTCATTTTCCTTCCTGTCTCTTTCCTTCTTTTGCTCCTTCACTCTTTTCTCTTCCCTTACTCTCCTTACTCCACTTCACTAACTCCTTCTCTTACTCCCTCTGTCCTCTTGGTTCTACACTCCACTTCCCTCTTTCTCTGTCTGTTAGCCTCATTCTCACTGACCCCTTAGTCTGTCACTCCTCTTCTATCACGCTCACTCCCTATAACACAGCCACACTCCCTCACTTATGTTTCTTTCCTCCCTCACTCAGTCTTCTACTCTCACTTTTTCTTTCACTTTCTCTGTCTCTTCACTCCCTTATTCACCTTGTCTCACACTAACATGCCTTTATCCAGTCTATATCTCCACTCTTTCCTAAACATTACTGCTCTTTTCTTACCCTTCCACACCCCAGTTCCTTTACTACATTTTCTTCACTTATCCTCATTCCCCATGTTCACTCTCCTTCTCTTCACTCACCTCCCACACTCACCTTCTTTCAGTCCCACTACTTCACTTCCCTTCCCCTCTCGTCCCTTTCTTTGCTTTCTCACTCATTTTCCTCTCCTCTCTCACTGCACTCCACTTCAGTTACTCTTTTTGATTTTTTTAAGAATACAGCCCTTTTTTGAGAATTGGAGGTAGTTCTAAAAATAACTTTTTTTTTCTTCTTTTTTCGTTTTTTTCTCAACAAAAACAAGGAATGCAAAACTGCTCAACAGGAGCCACAATAAAGAATCAAAATTAGGGCTGGGGATGGCAGCGGTGATTTTCTCTGGTTTGGACAATGTTCATAATACTTTGTTCACCATAACAAAGTAATTCATCACAATTTTTGCATTTGATTGTGATTCCGTTGAAAACAGGCTGAATATTTGGAATCAGCTGTTCTGGTCGCCCCCTCACCGATTATGCAGTTGTTCCTCCAGCCGAAGTAGAAGCACCAGCCCTTGGAGCATCTCGTGTCAGAGCCCTTACACTCTCCCGGGCATAGTTCCGGGGGTGCCTCCTCTGAACGTGCCAAATCATGGTCGAATTTCCAAAAGAGTATTTCCTGGTAGGGTCACCCCATGACAGGACTAACCCTGGGCGTAGTGGGGCTTCGTGAAGCTACACGAAGTGGGCAAAAAACTACGCCCAACCACGCACTTCGCGTAGCCCCACTACGTGCCACCCGTCTCCCTCCCGCCCTCCCTAAATGCTTACATTAATATATAAAAGAATTATAAAACCACTTACCTTGTCCTGCCGTGTCCCCGGGGCTCCCGCTTGTCATTGCGCCCCCCGGCGCACGCGTCTTGGATGCTAATGCGCATGCGCGGCTGCATGCGCATTTCTTGTGAGAAATGCGCATGCGCAGGCGGGCGCGCATGCACATTAGCATCCAAGACGCATGCGCCGGAGGCGCAATGACAAGCGGGAGCCCTGGGGACGAGGCAGGACAAGGTAAGTGGTTTTATAATTCTTTTCTATATTAATGTAAGCATTTAGGGAGGGCGGGAGGGAGGCAGGTGGCGGGCAACTTCGCTACGCCCACGAAGTGGGCGTAGTGTTGCCTGCTTCGCCTACTTTGCAAAGGGCGAAGTAGGCAACACTACGCCCACTTCGTGGGCGTATTGAAGTTGCCCGCCCAGGCTTAGACAGGACAGTATTACAAATTCGGCACTCCACCTTTGGAGCATTTACTTTTTTTTATCTTGTGGTATTGAGAAAAACTTCCATATGACGTGCTCCTTAACTGTAGGCTGAGGAGCCTCTTCCTGTATGAACCCATCTGAGTCCTCACTGCTACTGGTGGGTCTAGCAGCCATTATAATTCCAAAAAGGATGAGCAGCAAAAAACAGGTCTTTCAGTCACAAAAGTGAAAGAAGAAGTTAAGGAAATGAATGGGTGAAGTTTTCATTCTTTGAAAATAAAAACTGTTAGCAACCAATGAAAAGTGTTAATTTAAGGTCACATGACTTGACGCGCTTACGCTGCGCGCACCGAAGCGCTTCTGGGGTCGCTTACGCGGCGCGAGCGTAGGCACTTCTGGGGGGGCGCATACGCGGCGTGCCTGAGTGATGTTTTGGTAGCTTTACGGAAATGCTAAATCATTTTCATTCGGAAAATCAAAAATACTACTTTTATAAGCATGGTACTGAATGTCTTACATTATTATTTACTTTTCATACATAATTTTTTTTACGAACGCAGAAATAGCGTTCTTGCTGCGCTCTCGGGAGAGCTTACCGGTGCGCGCACCCTGAGCGCACCAGGAAAAAATGATAAAAATAAGAAAAATACATTGAAAAAATAATTTAAAAAAATAAATTATAATAATTAATACTTATACAAAACAGCTAATAAAAAAAACACAAAAAATCGTAGGTTACAAACTCGATATAGAAAGGAATTAGCTTTTAAAAAAACTTTGAAATTCAGTGAAAAAAACAGAGGTTTCACAATCGTTATAGTTAGGAATTAGCATTTAAAAAACCTTTGAAATTCACTGAAAAAACCATAGGTTTCACATTTGTTATAGTTAGGAATTAGCATTTAAAAAACCTTTGAAATTCAATGAAAAAACCATAGGTTTCACACCAGTTATAGTTAGCTGAATATTTTACTCATACAAAACCATTGAAATTCCCAAGTTATAGTTAGTTGGACTCACTATAACTCGCGCGCCCTGATTGGCTCCCGGGTATCTGTCAACATTCTAAACCGTCCGGAGCGGCCGCCATCTTGTGTCTCGGTAGGATAGAGACACAAGAGGTGGCAAAAACAAAGAGGGGAATGACCAAAAGGGGGCAGGATAGACCCCCCCTGACCCCTAGGTTGGATGTGGGGGCCATAAAAGGGCCCCGCGGGGCAAAAATTTTATTTGCGTGGGGGGAGCGCCCGGTACGCGCACCGGGGAGTGGACCGGGGAGCGTACCATGGGGGCAAAAGAATGACAGAGTTTTTTAAAAATGTAGCCTTTTTTTATAAATTGGAGGTAGTTTTGAAAAGAACTGTTTTTTTTCTTCTTTTTGTTGTTTTATATTTTTTTTAATGTTTTTTGGAACATTTTGGCCTTTTTTGGCTTTTATGAACTATTTTATATTTTTTTTGTTATTTGTCTGGGGAGAAACAAAAAACAAGGAATTGAAAACGGCTCAACTGGAGCAAAAAAAAAACAGGAAAAAATTATGGATTTTTGGGGCATTTGTGGTTGTCACCAGCACCGTTGATGAGCTTTATGCTTTGCTCACCATAGGTGATGGTTTTCCCACAAAAAAAGTGATCTTATATTTCCCAAACTGGGGTTGAATGTTTGGGACCATCTCTCTTGTCTCTGGTCCCGATGGAGTGGGTTGCTTACTTGCTTTCTTTTTGAGGTGCTGGGTGAAGATTGGGGAGGGTTACTGGCCAGTTCTTCCACCTCTGCTGCAGCATAGTTGTTGGGATGCTTGCACTGCATGTGATGAATCATGTTGTTATTGCCAAATGAGTATTTTTTGTTAGGGTTTCCCCTTGAAAGTACAGTGCCACAGATTAGGCAAGTCACCTTTGGCGCATTCACCTTTTTTAGGCTACTTGGGATGGAAAAAAACTCCCATACAATGTGTGGCTTTGGCCTATATGGGGTATTGTCTTCTGGCAGGAATGTCCTCCTCCCTTCTTCTTCCTCCTCCTCCTCTTCCTCTTCTTCATCTCCACCAGTGTGGTGTTGTGGTGGTCCACTTGGTGGAGGTGGTGTCTGAGATGCTCCTGCTGCTGCTACTACTGAAGCCATTTTTCAGTCCAAAAAAGTACAGAGAGGTCTTTCAACAGGTCTTCTTCACTCAAAGTACAAAGTGAAAATGAGGAAAAAAGGTGGGGGCTTACATCATTAGGAAAAAAAACTGTCCTGAACCAATGAAAAGTGTTAATTTCAGGTCACATGACCAGGGATTTCATCATTTGGAAACCAAAACTGTCCTGAACCAATAAAAAGTGTTATTTTTAGGTCACATGACCTGACGCGCTTACGCTACGCACCCCCGGGCGCGCCCAGGGGCGGGTCGCGTAAGTGCGTCGGATGCCTACATTGCGCGATCGTATGCGCTCGAGTGCTTCCGGGTGCATTTACGCGGTGCGTATCACGCGGACGCGGCTACGCGATACGTCACGATGATGTTTTCATTTGCGGAAAAAGCGCTAATGGGACGCTCACCGGTACACGCCCTGGGGCGCGCCGCAAGACTGCGCTTTCCGGTGCGCTCACCGGGACGCGCACCGGGAGCGCTCCAGGGCAAAAAAAAAACCATGAACAATATACATAAAAAAAAAATATTACATAAATATACATTATAGGATTCATTATAAAAAATATTACATTTCATAGATATAGAAATTTGCTATTAAAAAACCTATGAAATTCACTGAAAAAACCAAAGGTTTCACACCAGTTATAGTTAGGAATTAGCATTTAAAAAACCTTTGAAACTCACTGAAAAAACATAGGTTTCACACTAGTTATAGTTAGGAAATTAGCATTTAAAAAACCTATTAAATTCAGTGAAAAAAAATTCCCACGTTATAGATAGTTGGACTCACTATAACTTGCGCGCCTGCAATGCATTGCTGATGACGTCACATATCACATCACTCATGACATGGTCAGTGACATCACTCATGACATCACTGATGACACCATCCTTGTGACAGAGTGACAGACCTCCTTTCAGTGTAATGTAACCCTTGAAACAAATATTCAAAAATAGAAACTAACATTTACAAAAAAATGAAGATACCCATACCAGTTACAACAACCAATTCAGTAATACCACCATCTATATACACATCCACTCATTCAGCAACAGTTCTATATAGTCACTCATACATATACTCACTCATCATATGTAGTGATACACATATACATCCTGTTACACACCGACAGTCTTCCAAAAGTTACTCACACACCTACTCACACATGCAAATAAACTATTGAACATCCATTTATTAGCATATACAACTATACACACACTACCACCTTACTTCTGAAGAAACTTACACATACTTACTCTCTTAAACAATCATTTATAGAAACACATACTTATTTAAACAGGAACTCTTACAATCTCTCACTCTCACATATACTCACTTATATACATCAATACTCACATATACTAGATTAAAACATATGTAGTTACTCATAAAGACACTAGTGAGGCAGGCATTCACTCACTAACTCACTATATATATATATATATATATATATATATATATATATATATATATATATATATATATTTTTTTTTTTTTTCATCCAAATGCCCGAAAGCTTTTCAGAGGGCACACGGCAAAGCTTCCGCCATTCGGCATTCACACAACAGCTTGCAGTGAAAGTTCCGGTGCAATCTTTAAGAGCCGACGCGCTTCGAGGCGGAATTGCCTCTTCTTCATGGGCTGTTTGGTTAGGGCGTACATCAAAGGCTCACATAACTCTGATTCCGATATTTAACAGGAAGTGTCCCAGCCCCCAGTGGGCATTGTTTTCTTGCCTAGGAGCGTCACGGCTCCCATTGGGCGTTGTTAATTGCCAGTCTTGTAATCGGTGCTTTCTGGGAACCGTAGTCCGTTATGTGAGTAACATTAGAATCCATTAGTGGGATTGATGCACGTCCTGAATTCAACCATTTTTTGACCTTTAGTAGGGTTTCAGAACTCACTGCTCGCTAAGTTCAAAGGAAGCGTTGCGCTGAACAGGTGTAGATTAGTGCTACTCCACAGCCTCGCTTTACAGTCTTGCGATGGTGCTCATCTGCACGGCAGGGCAGCCGTGTAAGAAAATTTTTCATCCAAATGCCCGAAAGCTTTTCAGAGGGCACACGGCAAAGCTTCCGCCATTCGGCATTCACACAACAGCTTGCAGTGAAAGTTCCGGTGCAATCTTTAAGAGCCGAACTTTTCACGCTGGAAGGACGGCACAGCAGCGCATTGATAAATGAAGGGCAGCAATTCAAACCGGGGCGCACTGGAGTGCCTTATGACACAGTGAATTTCACTAATCACTGTGTGCCTTTAAATAAATGACTGATTAGCAGAACCCACTGTGGGTGAAAATCGGCAAGAAAATAACCACAAGTCCCATGATGCACAGATGAAATCGCGCTGCAAAGCGGAAACTACTAAAGAAACCAATTAATGAGACTGTGAGAGCCGGAAATAAACTGCAATCAGCCATTACACCCAGAGGAAGGAGCAGACAGCTTTGAAACGCGTTGGTGGAAGGTTGAAAAAAGACGGATGAAATGCTACCTTCAAGCAGAAAATAAAAGTATGTTCACATACCTGCTGCTGTCGAGTGCTTCTTTGCTGCAGGGTACATTGGGAAATATATATATATATATATATATATATATATATATATATATATATATATATATATATATATATATATATATATATATATATATATATATATATTCACAGAAAAAACCATAGGTTATAGTGGATATATAGTTAGGAATTTGCATTTACAAAACCTTGAAAATTCAATGAAAAAACCATTGGTTTTAGGCCATATATAGTTAGGGATTTGCATTTACAAAACCTTATTTTACTCGCATAAAACCATTGAAATTCCATATATAGTTATAAGCGCTAACTATATATTGCGCACCCGCAATCCACTGCTGATGATGTCACATATTACATCATTCATGACATGGTTAGTGACATCACTGATGACATCTCAAATGACATCACTGATGACATCACTGATGACAACATCCAGTGACTGTATGTTTCTGTAAAGTTAAAATATGTCTTACATATTGAAGAATGAGTGGATGTATAAGTGTCTGGATGAAGGATTTAGTAGGTGCATGACTGACTGTATGAGTGAGTGATTAAATGTGTCTCACTGAGTGCATGGGTTAGTGACTAAACTGTCTTAATTTGTGCATCATTATGTCTGTTGTTCTGTAAACTGCTGCATGTGTTGATCAGTAGCTATATGAGTAACTGTATGGGTTATTCATTGGTTGTCCAAGTATTTGTATGGGAAACTGAGTGTGTGTGTATGGGTGGCTGGGAGGTGTGTGACTGTACATAGATGTGTGAGTAGTTGATTCACTATATGTATGGATTCAAAAGTGTATGTGGAAACAGCTGTATGGGCGGTTGACTGTGCATGAGTGTATTAGTGAGTGAATGGATATCTCAGTGCTACATGTCAAAGTAAGTACATATGTAAAACACAGTACATGTGAGAGTTGACATATATAAATAACTGTGCATAAGAGCCAGTGAATGTGTGAGTGGCTGTATGGATCATTGTGAACTTGTATCAGGGATTGTATAATAGAGTAAATATGTGTTAGTATATGTTTGAATAAGTAAAGTTTGTATAACTGTATAGTTGAGGAAATGGAGGTGTGATTGATTCTTTGCATGACTGACTAGGTGTGTGAGTAACTCCATGGATGAGTGACAGTCTGTGAGTGTCTGTTTACACTGATTGTATCTAAGGTTATATTAGAGTCTGAAGAGGTTCATCGTATTATCACATGAATGATATCATCAGTGATGTTATCAGTCATGTCAAATGAGATGTTTTCAGTGATGTCATCAGTGATGTCATTTGAGATGTCATCAGTGATGTCATCAGTGATGTCACTAACCATGTCATGAATGATGTAATATGTGACATCATCAGCAGTGGATTGCGGGTGCGCGATATATAGTTAGCGCTTATAACTATATATGGAATTTCAATGGTTTTCTGCGAGTAAAATAAGGTTTTGTAAATGCAAATCCCTAACTATATATGGCCTAAAACCAATGGTTTTTTCATTGAATTTTCAAGGTTTTGTAAATGCAAATTCCTAACTATATATCCACTATAACCTATGGTTTTTTCTGTGAATTTCATTGGTTTTTTAATAGCAAATATGAAAAGCTTTAAAATGTCAAGTACGTGATAGATAAAAACATTTTCGTATTTATGCACGCTGATGTGCTTTGAACGCTGCCCCCCCCCTCCCCTCTTTTCTCTTAGTAGTACTCTCTCTTTGCAGATAGTGAACGGTAGTTAACGCAGGCCTTTGCCCCCGTTGTAATCCGTCGTGCCTGCTTGTCTCTCCATTTGATTGATTGTTATCCAAGCATTTACTGTTTTAGAATTGGTTCTCTTTGGATCATTCTCTATTTACAAACAAGCACAAAGTCGCAATACTCTGTTTAGTCTTTGCAGATCGGGAAAAATCGTGTAAAAAAATAAAAGTAATCGAGCAAAATCAGTACGCCACTAATTGGATCTTTTTTTGACCTCGCTAAAATAGAAATATTATAAACAACCCTTCATGAGAAATACGAAAATAGTGAGATGAACTGAGCTCCACACCATGAGGGCTGCAAGACAGCTCGGCTCCATCACCCATCCCGCACAAAATAACGACAAACCCTATGCAAATATTAAAAATATAGACAACACACCAGCAAAGAAACAGGATAAAACATTTTATTAAAAAACTATTTACATAACGTTGGTTTATAAGATGATGTCAGTAGTGGACCGATGTGTGAATAGGTCGGAACCAGCACAAGGCGCCAAGATCCGAATGGCAAGACCTCATAAGCCAACGGGGCACCCCACGCCGACTTTCGGCGCAGCATTGTAGGATGGCCACACCAGTGCGGCAACTTGCTGGACACCACCTCGGTGCCATCCGGATCTCGGCGCGTTCGAGTCACTGTACCGCAAGAGTGACCGCAACTCAGCTGGACACGCCGTCTTTCGGCGCAGCATTGTAGGATGGCCACACCAGTGCGGCAATTTGCTGGACACCACCTCGGTGCCATCCGGATCTCGGCGCGTTCGAGTCACTGTACCGCAAGAGTGACCGCAACTCAGCTGGACACGCCGTCTTTCGGCGCAGCATTGTAGGATGGCCACACCAGTGCGGCAATTTGCTGGACACCACCTCGGTGCCATCCGGATCTCGACGCGTTGTGCTGCCTTCGGCCTATTCGCACATCGGTCCGCTACTGACGCCGCCTCACGTGCCAACGGATTTTCTACGCTTTTTGTAGCCCTATGCCGCAGAACAGGTCATGTGACTTGTTTATAAAACTTTTCATTGGTTCATTTTACTTTTGGTTTCCTAAAGATGGAAGGTTTGGTCATATGACCTAAAAATAACACTTTTCATTGGTTTAGAACATTTTTGTTTTCCCAAACGATGAAAGCCCCACCTTGTTTCTGGATCATTCAGACTGAAGCTGGCGTCAGCATGAGAGCACCACCATCTCGTGGCTCCGTCGTGGTCATTCCACGAGCAATCATGGCAGCCGCTCCCCACCGGAAGCCTGCGGGAGTCGGGGGCCCCCAAGACTTTTGTAGAATCTTCACGGCTGAGGGGACGCTTTTCGAGAATGGAGCCCAAGCCCTAGCAGGCAAGCGTCCGAGTTCCAAGGTGTCCCAGGGCCATTTCAGTGGACCAGGCCCAAAACCGAAGAGCCGTCTGCCATTTTAAGAGTCATGTTGCAGCCGCCTATCGCTGCACTGCAAGAGTGGGAGCAACTCAACAACATGGTGAGCGAGACGCTGTAGCCGCAAGAGCGGGCGCAACTCAGCTCAGCTGGATGGCCGCCACCTGGGGAGGCCCGTTCACGCCGCCTCCCCCACGCCCCCCCCCCCCCGGGCCGCCGCACGCCAATTTTCGGAGCAGCATTGTAGGATACCAAAACCAGTGCGGCAGTTTACTGGACATCACCTGGGTGCCATCAACATCTCAGCGCGTTCTGCTGCCTTGGGACTATTCGCACAACAGACCGCTACTGACGAGGCCTCCCCCCGCACCACCCGGGACGCCCCACGCCAATTTTCGGAGCAGCATTGTAGGATCCCAAAACCAGTGCGGCACCCAGGCGACATCACCTGGGTGCCGTCCAGAACTCTGCACGTTGTGCTGCCTTGGGACTATTCGCACAAAAGACAGCTTCTGACCATTGTTGCTTTTTTGGGTGAAAAATGTTTAAATGTTTTTACAGTTTTTGTTCCGTTCATTATAGTTAAAAGTTAATAAAGTTTTATAATCTTACTTTGTTGGAGTGTTATCTATTTTTTTTAAAACGGGTGAATGGGGCCTTGAATCGGGTTACTGTCATGTGTGGGCTTTGGAAGTGTGCTGCTGCAGGATCGGACATTTCAAACTCAAATGCACGTTCTTTTTCTTACCTTTCCGAAGCATGGAGCGCAATAGCAGGCAGAGAAAGGGTGATGCACGTGTTGAACACTACCTGACCTGGCAAGTTGCTGGCAGTGCCCCCCCGCCCGCTCCTGAAAGAGGGCACACACACACCGCCGCCCCGAGTACTTCACAAATCTTTAAAAGACCATGCGCTTGTTCATGAGGCTTAAATGGTTTATCACCTCTTCTAGAACCCCTGCATCGACCCTCTGACGTTTCCTGGAAAAATTACCATGTAACACAATACCAAGCCCTGTCAGCTGAGACCCCCAAGGAATCGTGGGGCATATTATCAAGGGGGTTTATCTCCGCTTTTTTGGCTTTAAAAGCCATGAAAGCGGAGATAAAATTATCTCCCTATTACCAAGCTGTCGCTAACACCAGTTAGTGACAGCTAAAAGGAGATAGCGACCATCTTGGGCCCCGCTTTGCATGTCAGTGATACTTATCACTAATGACATGCAAAGTGGCGTGCCAAGATGTTAGCGACTGGAAACAGTCCCTAACATCGCTATCTCCTATTACCAACTTTTGGAGATATTCGCGCTAAGCGCGAATATTTCCAAAATCTAACACCTGCCCTGAGCAGTTCTTAGCCATGTTATCCAATAGGAGGTGGATAACATGGCTAAGAGCATTTGCTCGATAATACATGAATATCGCTGACTTTTCTGCGATAATAGCAAAGTTTATCTGCGATAAAAATCGCCGATGTGCGGCGATAATTTTTGTCTCTAAACAAGTTAGAGACAAAAATTATCGCTAGTTGTTCGTAATATGCCCCCGGGTTTTTGCTTGCAGAAATCGGGAGGCGGGAGACTAGCACTGAAATCAGTAGTCTCACGCCTGAATCGGGAGGGTTGGCATGTCTGAATTCTCTACAGCTGGGGCCATAAACTACATCCGCAGGGGTAGGTGATAGCCTGGGACCAGCCTGGCATCTAAAATGGCTGCCGTGCACGACAAAATTGTGGCATTGGAAAAAAGGCAAGATGGCGCAGCCGCTGGAAGAGATGTATCAACATATATGAGCCTCCTCAGCCACCCTCAGGAAACATAGGGGATTAGGATACGTCTCCCGCACCCCCTTATACCTAGTAATTTAATTAACGAAGCACAAAATGGCGAATTCCCGTTTCGCTACCAGTTTGCGGCCCAGTTCGCGGCCCGTGAAGCGCTTCTACCGTGAAAAATCTTTTTTTTTTTAATTTTCCCCACAGGACCCTTTAATAACCCCAACAACATTCCTAGGGGGTCAAGAGGGGGATACCTTGCCCCCTTTCATTAAATTCCCCCTTCGTTTTTCACCTCTTCTTCTCTCTCGATCCTACCGAGAGATAAGATGGCGGCAGCTCCGGACTGTCACGCAGCAAAAAAAAAAAAAGCTCACGCACAGCCGCTGGAAGAGATGTATCAACATATATGAGCCTCCTCAGCCACCCTCAGGAAACATAGGGGATTAGGATACGTCTCCCGCACCCCCTTATACCTAGTAATTTAATTAACGAAACACAAAATGGCGAATTCCCGTTTCGCTACCAGTTTGCGGCCCAGTTCGCGGCCCGTGAAGCGCTTCTACCGTGAAAAATCATTTTTTTTTTATTTTCCCCACGGGACCCTTTAATAACCCCAACAACATTCCTAGGGGGTCAAGAGGGGTATACCTTGCCCCCTTTCAATAAATTCCCCCTTCGTTTTTCACCTCTTCTTCTCTCTCGATCCTACCGAGAGATAAGATGGCGGCCGCTCCGGACTGTTTAGAATGTTGACAGACACCGGAGAGCCAATCAGCTTTCTGCGCGCAAAGTTCCGTTTCGCAAAAAGTAAGCGGACCGGATCGCTGCCCAGAGCGCTGTTACAGATATATATCTTGTTTTGAACGTTAATTTCTCAAAAACTACTGGAGCACATATATTGAGACCTAGCAAAGGCACATCGGGCTAACAGTCCCTACAATTTTGCCAAGTTTCGTGCAAATCCATTCAGCCGTTCGAGCTAAAAGTGAGTCCAACCGCCCTATGGAAATTAACATGGGAAAAACGTGTTTTGGGACCCCCCAAATTTTCAAGGGCTGCTCAGAAACAAAATGTGCCATTTTCCTGAAAATTTCAGCCGATTCCGTCCACAAACACCAAAGTTATTAGACATAGAATTTTCAAAAATGCCATAGGGAAAAAATCCTAACTATATATACCTACTGGCGATAGCCAGTAGGTAATATATATATATATATATATATATTCCAACATGCAGGTTAGTCCCAAGAGAGAGTGAAGCCTCTGGGAAATTTGCATCGCACTTCATTTATTTGCATCCTGCAAGCAGGCAGCCTTTCGAGTACAAGCTTCCAATGTTAACATCAGCCAAACGCGTTTCAGGAAATCTTATCCCTTCTTCAGTGGCGTGGTCAAGAGTCACTGAGACCACCGATTTGTAGCACATTTTATATTTTCAAATGTAAGCCTCAGTGGGCGTGTCCATCATGTGGCACTCTGGGTATTGTAGTGCTGCAGGTTTACCCCATGTGGGGCGGCTTCATAGAGTCTTGTATTATGACAATATTATCCCCAGTGGGTCGAAGTCTTTGTAATTAAATGCTGCCTGCCCTGCTTTGCCGATGCAGATTCCTGCGTAAGCCAGAATCACCCTGCTGTGACCCCGTAGCTTAATTCCTCTCATCTCTGCCAGCAACAAATCAAACCAGCAATGAGCCTGCCTGACAGCAGTGGGCCTCTCTCCATGGCCGGACCAAGCCGTAAATAATCCAACATGCAGGTTAGTCCCAAGAGAGAGTGAAGCCTCTCGGAAATTTGCATCGCACTTCATTTATTTGCATCCTGCAAGCGGGCAGCCTTTCGAGTACAAGCTTCCAATGTTAACATCAGCCAAACGCGTTTCAGGAAATCTTATCCCTTCTTCAGTGGCGTGGTCAAGAGTCACTGAGACCACCGATTTGTAGCATATTTTATATTTTCAAATGTCAGCCTCAGTGGGCGTGTCCATCACGTGGCACTCTGGGTATTGTAGTGCTGCAGGTTTACCCCATGTGGGGCGGCTTCTCAGAGTCTTGTATTATGACAATATTATCCCCAGTGGGTCGAAGTCTTTGTAATTGAATTCTGCCTGCCCTGCTTTGCCGATGCAGATTCCTGCGTAAGCCAGAATCACGAAGAGTGGACACGCCCACTGAGGCTGACATTTGAAAATATAAAATGTGCTACAAATCGGTGGTCTCAGTGACTCTCGACCACGCCACTGAAGAAGGGATACGATTTCCTGAAACGCGTTTGGCTGATGTTAACATTGGAAGCTTGTACTAGAAAGGCTGTCTGCTTGCAGGATGCAAATAAATGAAGTGCAATGCAAATTTCCGAGAGGCTTCACTCTCTCTTGGGACTAACCTGCATGTTGGATTATTTACGGCTTGGTCCGGCCATGGAGAGAGGCCCACTGCTGTCAGGCAGGCTCATTGCTGGTTTCATTTGTTGCTGGCAGAGATGAGAGGAATTAAGCTACGGGGTCACAGCAGGGTGATTCTGGCTTACGCAGGAATCTGCATCGGCAAAGCAGGGCAGGCAGAATTCAATTACAAAGACTTCGACCCACTGGGGATAATATTGCCATAATACAAGACTCTGAGAAGCCGCCCCACATGGGGTAAACCTGCAGCACTACAATACCCAGAGTGCCACGTGATGGACACGCCCACTGAGGCTGACATTTGACAATATAAAATGTGCTACAAATCGGTGGTCTCAGTGACTCTTGACCACGCCACTGAAGAAGGGATAAGATTTCCTGAAACGCGTTTGGCTGATGTTAACATTGGAAGCTTGTACTCGAAAGGCTGCCTGCTTGCAGGATGCAAATAAATGAAGTGCGATGCAAATTTCCGAGAGGCTTTACTCTCTCTTGGGACTAACCTGCATGTTGGAATATATATTTATATATGAACAAAGTCCTGACCCTCCAATTCCAGGGAGGGACTGCAAGCACGTACAGACCACAATAGAGTTGATTTCCAAATAATAAAAAGATGGGTTTCAACGTTCCATGCTTTTATTTTATTCACCCATAGTGGTTTCAGACAAGTGTCCGCCTCAGACGCGTTTCAATCTCCTCCGCGATCTTGTTCACATGATGCGCTGATGCCTGGCCACCATTTTCAAATTACGTGCATCCAATCAGACAAAAGGAAATGGTAATTGTGTGCGATAGACATAAAAGAAATACATATCAGTAAGAGAGCACATAATTAGAAAACAGACTTATTTAAAGCAAACAAAATTGAATGTTATCAAAAAGCAGCCCCTGAATTAACAAGCAAATAAATCCAAATGTGGAGAAGCATGGCTTAATGGTTAGAGTGGCAGACCCTGATGCAAAGGTCTGGCCCGGGACCAGGGTTCAATTGTCAATTCCCGCCTCAGCGGCTCTTGGACTCAATCTCCCCGGACCTGATCATTCTCGCTGCGGTGCCTGGTCTAATGGAAAGGGGCGACCACTCGGTCCCCCCGAACGTATGGTTGGGTGCCCTGACCCCCCCCGGGAAACCATTTTGGACGGGAGGCGTGTCTCGGCTGGTATGCCTGAAGCGGCGTAGCCGGGGCACGCCTTTTCCCGCCCAAGAGGGGTTGTCCTTGACACCTACATCGTTGGCCACGCCCCGTAGGCGGATCGGAGGAGGGTACACGCCCTCCCGAGGAAGAATAAAAGGAGCAACAATCCAAGGAAGCATCCTCTTGTTCCTGTGCTTGGAAGCTGCACCTCCTCGTTGCACGTGAGCCCTAGACGGAACAAGGAGCCAATTTTGAGAACTTGTAATTTTTGTGTTTCTCTTTTCAGTGATTCCGAATCTTTGGATCCAGGGTCTCGAGTCGGATATCCGTGAACAATGCCTGGAAAAAGGGTCGGAAAGAAGGTTGGGACCGAACAAATGCTTTGCATGCTGGTGAAAGACATGGCAAACATGAAGAAGCAGATGGCGGCAATGAATGGGACGGACAGACCGAAGAAAGTCATCGGACCAGCATTGCCGGGAGTAGTCCCTGCCGGGAGAGGTAAAAGGGCCAGGAATAGGGCGACAGGGGGGGAGGCCCCGGTCCCCGAGTCACCTCCGGCGAGCCCGGTCAGTCCAGTGGAGACTCCAGTCCCGATCCCGAACGCGGGACAGCCAATCCCGGTGGTAGTTACACCCGTTAACGAGGGGGATATGCCTCCCGAGCTGGCCGCCCAGTTGGCGGCGTGGTTAGGCAAGAACAACGAGGGTGCCGTGGCACCGGGAGACACGGCCGAAGAGGCCAGGTTAATAATGAAGCAGTTGCGGCAATCGAGAGATGCTGCGAAGGCGAATCTCCCTCTTGTTTCCCCTCAGGTACCCTCGGAACAACCGGCGCCGGGAGTTGGAACAGCAGCAACATCAAGTTCAGCTACTGATTCAGGTAAGAAGCCGTTGCCAATGGCGGGGGAGGGATCGTTACCCTCAAGGAGGGAAAAGGTTGTTCAACATATCCCGATGGCCACAAAAGAAATGATCTGGGCTGATAAATATGTGAACATGTTTTCGCTGTTGACTGATCACTATGAGATAGAGCACGTTAAAAATCAGAAGGAGCTCTTGCATCGAGTGTATGGCGTGCAAAAATGGCAGGTTTCAGAGTAGATGAGACAATCGCTAATTGGGCCAGGGCGTTTGGAATGTTCACTGCAATCATGGGGGAACGTAGGCCCGAAGTACTACAGGAATTGGCTTGTTACCAGACACGTATAATGGAATTTTATGAAACGTATGGAGGTAATCAATGGATGGGTTATGATAACAAATTTCGTAAGGCCAAGGAGCACGACTCATCCCTGACGTGGGATTGTTTCGACTCCATTTCCTGGCAGAAACAGGTTATGCCGAACACGACTAAGTCGTCTTCGTTTGGCGGGAACAGGGCGGAGCCTTCCCGCCATTATTCGGCGGCGCCCTTTCGAGCGGGCGCCAGCAATGATCAACACACAAAGAGTAATGGTAACTCGGTTAGGAAAGGGGTCTGTTGGAGCTTTAACAGGGGCCGGTGCACTAGGCCACAAGGGACATGCAAGTTCAGGCATGAGTGTGCAGGGTGCGGACAGTCTTCACACCCCGAGAGTTCATGCAGAGCCAAGAATGGTGATACAGGGGGTAGAGGAGGGGCCAAACAGGTCTAATATCTGCCGGGGGGCACCGCTACCTACTCCCGTTGACATCATGGCAATGATCCCTTGGCTGAATGAATACCCTGATCATGTCTCCGCCGGGGTGTTGCGAGACGGTTTTTCATATGGTTTCCGCATCCCGGCAGGGGATTTTCGGGGTGAAGCACAGTGTAAGAACCAACTATCGGTTCAACAAAATACGGCGGTAGTACAGGCAAAGGTTGCAAAGGAGGTGGCCCGAGGTCGGGTTGCTGGACCATACGAGAACCGGCCAGTTATTAACTTTGTTTGTTCACCGTTGGGAGTAGTCCCCAAGAAGGACCCAGGTGAGTTTAGGTTGATCCATAATTTGTCCGCTCCTAAGGGGCTTTCGGTGAACGATGCGATTGACCCAGGAGTCTGTTCGGTGCAGTATGCATCCTTTGATGAGGCCGTCGCCATGTTGAATTGCCTGGGGCCCGGAGCGCTGATGGCTAAATCAGATATCGAGTCAGCGTTCCGGTTGCTCCTGGTACACCCACAGGATCAGCGTTTATTAGGTTTTGTGTTTCAGGGACGCTACTACATGGATAAATGTATGCCAATGGGTTGCTCCATCTCTTGTGCGTATTTTGGGAAGTTCAGTAGTTTTTTGCAATGGGCGTTCACAAGAGCTACGGGCTTTACGCAGGTTATGCATTACCTTGATGATTTTCTGTTTCTGGGGGCAACGGGGGCACGGAATGTGCACTAAGCATGGACGAATTTTGCGAATCTCGCGTTCGCAAATTTTGCGGATTTGCGAACTCGCAATCCGCAAAATCCGCGAATTCTCGCGAATTTGCGTATTTTTTTTTTGGGTGTTTGTGCGGGTTTCTGCCAGTTCGCGAGGGTTTTGTACAATTTCGCAAATTGCGAACTTACCTGTCGGGTCGCAAGTTTCGCGAACTTGTTGTTTCTACGTGTCCAGCCTGTTTGGGACACTCTTCTTCATCACTGCCACTCTCTGTCACCACTGCCACTCTCTGACTACTCATGCCACCCTCTGGCCCACCCATGCCACCCTCTGTTTCATCACAGCACCCTCTGGTTGTCCAGTCAGTGTACATTATTGTGGCAATGCAAGCACACCTTCCCTGCCTCAAGTGACCTGAATTAATTTGGGGCTGATTAACGTGTCACAGAATATTTTTTTAGCTGGCACCTGCTTCCTTAGTGCTTCCTGATTAGTGATCTTTTGCACTTGCTAAGTGCTTTCATTGTTGCAAAATTAGTTACAACATCTGCCCTGCCCCAACTGACAATAATGAATTAGGGGCTGATTAATGGATTTGAACTTCCAGCCTGGCTCCTGCTTGTCTCCCTTAGCTGTAATTCAGGACCTTTGTGGCATATGTGTAACTATTCTGAGGTTCAGAGCAGGGTCACATAATAGTTGCAACTGGCAACTGAACTCTGGAGGGGCCCCTCAGGAAGCACTACAGGAAATGGCTACTAATGATGAGCCTGAACTTTTGAACCTGGTAAGTAGTTTCAGTTTTGCTAAGATCGTATTTCTGCAATTTTGCACTTATTCGCGGGGCGCGAAGTTGTACTGGGAAGCCGCGAACTCACGCGAACAGTGCGAGCAAAATCCGCTGCTCGCGGATTTGCGGATTTTGCGGGAGATTCGCGAATCTCGCGGATTGCGAATTTACCGAAAATCCGCGAGCGAAACAGATTTTCCGCCCATGCTTAATGTGCACAGGCTTTGACGGAATTCTGTAATCTCATGAGACAATTTGGCGTGCCCCTGGCACCAGGCAAGACAGTGGGGCCATCTACTTCACTCGAGTTTCTGGGAATTGAGCTCGACTTTGTGGAGGGGTGCTTCCGTTTGCCCAGGGAGAAGGTAATCAAATTTAAGGCATCGCTCGAAATATGCATCGGCGAGAAAAAAGTAACTCTCCATCAGTTGCAACAAGCTGTGGGTCAGCTTAACTTTGCCCTCCGAGTGATACCGATGGCTCGCCCCTTTTCCCGCTCTATCGCACAAGCTATGGTTGGCCTCAAGGAAGGACACCACCACACAAGACTGTCAGCAGAGGTTCGCCAGGACATGCGCATATGGTTGGCATTTCTGGCGGATTTCAACGGTCGCGTCGTGTGGAACAAGCCACCAGTTGGGGGGAGGCCCCGGTCCCCGAGTCACCTCCGGCGAGCCCGGTCAGTCCAGTGGAGACTCCAGTCCCGATCCCGAACGCGGGACAGCCAATCCCGGTGGTAGTTACACCCGTTAACGAGGGGGATATGCCTCCCGAGCTGGCCGCCCAGTTGGCGGCGTGGTTAGGCAAGAACAACGAGGGTGCCGTGGCACCGGGAGACACGGCCGAAGAGGCCAGGTTAATAATAAAGCAGTTGCGGCAATCGAGAGATGCTGCGAAGGCGAATCTCCCTCTTGTTTCCCCTCAGGTACCCTCGGAACAACCGGCGCCGGGAGTTGGAACAGCAGCAACATCAAGTTCAGCTACTGATTCGGGTAAGAAGCCGTTGCCAATGACGGGGGAGGGATCGTTACCCTCAAGGAGGGAAAAGGTTGTTCAACATATCCCGATGGCCACAAAAGAAATGATCTGGGCTGATAAATATGTGAACATGTTTTCGCTGTTGACTGATCACTATGAGATAGAGCACGTTAAAAATCAGAAGGAGCTCTTGCATCCGAGTGTATGGCGTGCAAAAATGGCAGGTTTCAGAGTAGATGAGACAATCGCTAATTAGGCCAGGGCGTTTGGAATGTTCACTGCAATCATGGGGGAACGTAGGCCCGAAGTACTACAGGAATTGGCTTGTTACCAGACACGTATAATGGAATTTTATGAAACGTATGGAGGTAATCAATGGATGGGTTATGATAACAAATTTCGTAAGGCCAAGGAGCACGACTCATCCCTGACGTGGGATTGTTTCGACTCCATTTCCTGGCAGAAACAGGTTATGCCGAACACGACGAAGTCGTCTTCGTTTGGCGGGAACAGGGCGGAGCCTTCCCGCCATTATTCGGCGGCGCCCTTTCGAGCGGGCGCCAGCAATGATCAACACACAAAGAGTAATGGTAACTCGGTTAGGAAAGGGGTCTGTTGGAGCTTTAACAGGGGCCGGTGCACTAGGCCACAAGGGACATGCAAGTTCAGGCATGAGTGTGCAGGGTGCGGACAGTCTTCACACCCCGAGAGTTCGTGCAGAGCCAAGAATAGTGATACAGGGGGTAGAGGAGGGGCCAAACAGGTCTAATATCTGCCGGGGGGCACCGCTACCTACTCCCGTTGACATCATGGCAATGATCCCTTGGCTGAATGAATACCCTGATCATGTCTCCGCCGGGGTGTTGCGAGACGGTTTTTCATATGGTTTCCGCATCCCGGCGGGGGATTTTCGGGGTGAAGCACAGTGTAAGAACCAAGTATCGGTTCAACAAAATACGGCGGTAGTACAGGCAAAGGTTGCAAAGGAGGTGGCCCGAGGTCGGGTTGCTGGACCATACGAGAACCGGCCAGTTATTAACTTTGTTTGTTCACCGTTGGGAGTAGTCCCCAAGAAGGACCCAGGTGAGTTTAGGTTGATCCATAATTTGTCCGCTCCTAAGGGGCTTTCGGTGAACGATGCGATTGACCCAGGAGTCTGTTCGGTGCAGTATGCATCCTTTGATGAGGCCGTCGCCATGTTGAATTGCCTGGGGCCCGGAGCGCTGATGGCTAAATCAGATATCGAGTCCGCGTTCCGGTTGCTCCTGGTACACCCACAGGATCAGCGTTTATTAGGTTTTGTGTTTCAGGGACGCTACTACATGGATAAATGTATGCCAATGGGTTGCTCCATCTCTTGTGCGTATTTTGGGAAGTTCAGTAGTTTTTTGCAATGGGCGTTCACAAGAGCCACGGGCTTTACGCAGGTTATGCATTACCTTGATGATTTTCTGTTTCTGGGGGCAACCGGGGGCACAGAATGTGCACTAAGCATGGGCGAATTTTGCGAATCTCGCGTTCGCGAATTTTGCGGATTTGCGAACTCGCAATCCGCAAAATCCGCGAATTCTCGCGAATTTTTTTTTTTTGTGTTTGCGCGGGTTTCTGCCAGTTCGCGAGGGTTTTGTACAATTTCGCAAATTGCGAACTTACCTGTCGGGTCGCAAGTTTCGCGAACTTGTTGTTTCTACGTGTCCAGCCTGTTTGAGACACTCTTCTTCATCACTGCCACTCTCTGTCACCACTGCCACTCTCTGACTACTCATGCCACCCTCTGGCCCACCCATGCCACCCTCTGTTTCATCACAGCACCCTCTGGTTGTCCAGTCAGTGTACATTATTGTGGCAACGCAAGCACACCTTCCCTGCCTCAAGTGACCTGAATTAATTTGGGGCTGATTAATGTGTCACAGAATATTTTTTTAGCTGGCACCTGCTTCCTTAGTGCTTCCTGATTAGTGATCTTTTGCACTTGCTAAGTGCTTTCATTGTTGCAAAATTAGTTACAACATCTGCCCTGCCCCAACTGACAATAATGAATTAGGGGCTGATTAATGGATTTGAACTTCCAGCCTGGCTCCTGCTTGTCTCCCTTAGCTGTAATTCAGGACCTTTGTGGCATATGTGTAACTATTCTGAGGTTCAGAGCAGGGTCACATAATAGTTGCAACTGGCAACTGAACTCTGGAGGGGCCCCTCAGGAAGCACTACAGGAAATGGCTACTAATGATGAGCCTGAACTTTTGAACCTGGTAAGTAGTTTCAGTTTTGCTAAGATCGTATTTCTGCAATTTTGCACTTATTCGCGGGGCGCGAAGTTGTACTGGGAAGCCGCGAACTCACGCGAACAGTGCGAGCAAAATCCGCTGCTCGCGGATTTGCGGATTTTGCGGGAGATTCGCGAATCTCGCGGATTGCGAATTTACCGAAAATCCGCGAGCGAAACGGATTTTCCGCCCATGCTTAATGTGCACAGGCTTTGACGAAATTCTGTAATCTCATGAGACAATTTGGCGTGCCCCTGGCACCAGGCAAGACAGTGGGGCCATCTACTTCACTCGAGTTTCTGGGAATTGAGCTCGACTCTGTGGAGGGGTGCTTCCGTTTGCCCAGGGAGAAGGTAATCAAATTTAAGGCATCGCTCGAAATATGCATCGGCGAGAAAAAAGTAACTCTCCATCAGTTGCAACAAGCTGTGGGTCAGCTTAACTTTGCCCTCCGAGTGATACCGATGGCTCGCCCCTTTTCCCGCTCTATCGCACAAGCTATGGTTGGCCTCAAGGAAGGACACCACCGCACAAGACTGTCAGCAGAGGTTCGCCAGGACATGCGCATATGGTTGGCATTTTTGGTGGATTTCAACGGTCGCGTCGTGTGGAACAAGCCACCAGCTTCCTCCGAGGAGCTGGGGTTGTGGATCGACTCGGCAGGGAGTGTGGGTTTTGGCGCCATCTTTGGTAACCAATGGTCGGCACAAACATGGCCGGCGTGGTGGCACGACAGTGGGCTCACAGGTAACATTGGGTTTCTTGAGCTGTTCCCCATCCTAGTGGCATTGAAAACATGGCCAGAGGGGTTTCGTGATCACACAGTGGTGTTCTGGTCTGATAATATGACCGTGGTTGAATGTATCAATAATCAGGCAGCATGCTGCAAATGGATTTTGAGATTGCTGAAAGAAATTGTCCTGCTGTGTATGAGACTAAACGTCCTCTTTAGGGCAAGACACGTGCCTGGGGTACTGAACCAGGCGGCTGATGCACTCTCTTGTTCCCACATGCAGGCCTTCCGGGGTTATCTGCCCTCAGCGGATTTGGTGGCGGCACCATTTCCCGAAGCTCTCTGGTCTCTCGGTGCCCCGGATTACAAAACCTCGTGGGAGAGAGTCTAGCACCCAGGACAAGGAAGGCATACGAAGGGGCGTTCCGTTCCTATTGGTCGTTTTTGGGTGCAGCTGGGGGGGAGCATTGGGGGAAGGAGGAGTATGTCCTGAAATTTCTGGTATCTTTACATCAGGCAGGCCGATCAGTGGCAACAGCCAATACGCACCGGGCCGCCATTGCCTTCATGGCACAGGCTCATGGCATCCAGGACCCCACATCGTCCTTTCTCGTAAGGAAGACTCTGCGTGGGTGGCAACGCCTTGAGAGTCGTAGAGTGGATGAGAGGCGCCCGATAGGGCTAGCAAGTTTGTCCCTTATAATGTCCGTACTCCCTACGACATGTTCATCGCAGGCGGAGACAGTGCTGTTCCGGGCCGCTTTTGCATTGGCATTCCATGGGGCTATGCGGGTGAGCGAGCTGGTAGCGAGGAACAAGCAGGATACGGGGGGAGGTCTGTGTCGAGAACACATTCAAATTAAGGGTGA
This sequence comes from Lissotriton vulgaris, assembly GCF_964263255.1. Taxonomy (NCBI): domain Eukaryota; kingdom Metazoa; phylum Chordata; class Amphibia; order Caudata; family Salamandridae; genus Lissotriton; species Lissotriton vulgaris. Next base: position 205,928 of record NW_028240629.1, on the reverse strand, counting down.
TACGATGGTAATCACAATAGCTAGGTCCAAAACCGATCAGGGAGCGATCGGGGACAGTGTGGTAGTGCAGCGCATTCCAGGGTCTCCCATGTGCCCGGTAAGATGCGTGGAGGAATACCTAGCGCAGAGGGCGGCATCATGGGGGGGAAGCTTGCTGAGACACACAGACGCCACCCCACTGACTAGGTTTCAGTTTCAGCGGGTGTTAACAATGGCAATCGCGGCAGCGGGCTTGAACTCGAGTGATTTTGGGACCCATTCCTTCCGGATAGGGGCTGCTACTGAGGCTACAGCCAGGGGTCTGAGTGTTGAAAAGGTGAAACAGTTGGGGCGTTGGTCCTCGAATTGTTATAAAAGGTATGTGCGGTTGCACATGTTGTGAAGCCAATGTCATGCACTCACATCATAGTGCATCTTGGGGGCAATGATTTGGTGACCATTGGTCGACGAGTACTTCTCGAATTGGTTTTATCCACAGTGAGTTGGGTGGCGAGAAGGGTTCCGGGGTGCACGATTGCATGGTCACACATGATTCCACGGAAGGTGTGGCGGGGGGCCCTCTCTGTGTCAGCTTTGAATCAGTCAGTAAAGAAAGTTAATAACAAACTTAGTAGGTTGCTTCGTTCAGGCCAGTTGCATTGTATACCACATGGATGTATTCGGGGGGACCATATGTATCTTGAAGATGGGGTCCATTTGTCCCGGGAGGGGAATGTCTTACTCAAAGGAGACTTCATAGCCTGGTTAAAGAGTTTGTGGAGCCATGACCTTTAGTAGGAGTTTGGGGGGGTCCGGATAGCCGGTCAACTATCCGGCCTGTGGCGGTAAGGTCATGATCGGTGAGCAGTAATTGGAAGATCCCTAGAGGTGGGGCGCCACCCATTATGGATGGGAGCGCCCGGGGGGAGGCGGCCATTGGCCATACCCTCGAAGGATGGGGACACCAAAAGGGAAGGCGGTCATAGGCCCCTCCCAGGGGAGGAGGGGCTACGGGCCCCTCCTGGGAATTTCCCGGGGCCAGGACATCCGCGACGGCGGATGTGGTAAGCAGTGTGGGGTGGGAGGGGGGTTTACGCTACCTTCTAGACACCTCACACGAGTCCTCGGACGACCACTAAGATGGCGTCGAGTAAATATGGGGCCCCCGCTAAAGACAAGGGAAATTGGAAGTTGGCACAGAGGTACAGTCATCTGTGCGCCCGCCCCTCACAAGTGAGAGTTCTGGTATTAGGGATCTGACACCGGTTACGACCTTGCCGTTGGCCCGTAATGTTAGGATGTACAATTTGAATTTTGAGAATATGCATTTACAGGATGTTTTAGAATCGGCTAGGAGAACCTTTGTATTAGAGATGTGTTAAGGTTAGCCAATAAACATCGTAATGTGTAAATGAAATTGTACATGATATGAAACTGTTATTTTAATGTTTTAATTTTGTTTCATATTTTAATAAATACGGCCGGGAGGGTAACTCCCTCCCGCCTTCCAAAAGTTCAAGAACTGTGTCCGTCTTCCCATCCTTGGGGATTGTGTTGGGAGGGGGTGACGGGTATCCTGGCCATATCATGGGTGTGACTCTGGGCATTAGCTTGCTTAATCTCCACAATGGCCCTAGCAGCGCTTGGATGCCTGGCTTCACCTTGTGGGTGCCCAGGAGTGGACATCTCACAGGAAAGCCAGGAAGGGTTCCACAGTGGTATGAATACAGCGCTACGAGACCTCTCAGTCGAAGGTGCTATATAAATACAAACACATTTACATATGGGTAAGGTTTTCTCTCAAATGGCAAGTTGGTAACAATTGCAAGACTATTTTTGTGTGAGTCAGTCATGGCTAAGATAATGGCAAGTGCCTAATAATACCATATGATGGTTCACCATTGACTATATAAATATAGTTATTCAAGTTAAGCAAATATATAAATTGATACCAATAATTGCCTACTGCAAAGGCATATTAGACATAGATGTATATAGGGCGGCTAATGTATAAATAAGTACAAAGAATGCTCCTAAAAGACAAGTGTCAAGTAATGTGCAACTAGTGATACGTAAAAACACCCCAATAAATAGCGATAAAAACACATACAAATGGTGGGGCTAGTGCAAAAAGTAGCTGAATTGTGTAAATGATTTGCAATTAAGTGACAGTATTTATAATGACGGTTCCAATAAGAAGTGCAAGAGATGTGCAAAATAGTATATCATAATTGATATCAAATGGACAAAATGTAGTAATTTGACTGCAACTACATTCAATCATAGTCACATTGTAGGAAAACCACAAAACGTTATTACTCGTTGATGATTGTTAAAAAGATACACATTGCAGAGGGAATTTTCACAAAAGAAGTGAGTCTAATCACTTTCACTGAAAAGATATTCATAAAAAAATTGTGGAGAACCTCACTGGTGTTAAGTCCATTCGGTATTCTGGTGTCAAGTAAAAGAATGAAGGAAGACTCCAACTGATGTAACTGTCTTTCACGGTTACCCCCTCGAACAGATGGAGGAACAGCCCCTATTACAAAGTATTTCCGATCACAGACTCTGTTGGAATGAATGGCTTTAAAGTGCCGGGCAACTGGGTAATTTGAATCAGAATATATAATCGCACGCAGATGTTGCAGGATGCGATTAAACACTGGCAACTTAGTGCTGCCGATGTACTTGAGATGGGAAGTGCACTCAAGAATGTACACTGCAAAATCTGTACGACATATAAAGTGACTTTTGATATGAACTGGAATGTCACAAAATGTAGTACAGTACTCAGATACATTTATCCCACATTTACAAGCTTGACAGGATGAGCATTTGAAAAAGCTAGATCTGGATAACCAACTAGACTTAAAAGCAAGCTCTGGGCTAGATTTCACTAAGGTGTCCCTCATGGAGGGCGCTCTCCTAAAGGTTATGTTAGGAAGGTTCAGCTAACAGAAATTTTAGAGTAACGTCAGTTTAGATAATAGGCCAATGTTTATTAATTATCTTGCAAATAATTTTGTCCTGTCTGCCATAAGAAGTGATGAGTCTAATAGGTTGCGAATCTTCTGCTGTGATCTCACTTGTTTTAGCTAAATTGAGTTGTTGTTTGGTCACTAGGCATAACTAACGGGAACAGGCATTAGCTTTTTTTAAGGCTTTCTCTAAATCAAGCAGTTTGCAAATGCGCTGTATATTAAGAAATTCACCATAAGGTATACTGCGAATGAGGTAAGGTGGATGGGCACTGCTGACATGCAACGTAGAGTTGCCAGGAGTGGACTTTCAGTGGAGTTTGGTTTCTATTTGATTGTCCAAAATATACACCTCCACATCCAAAAATTCAACCCTCTGGGAACTAATAGTGGCAGTAAACTGTAAATTCATGTCATTGATCGAAGTTACAAATATGGATGCCTCTTGTTCAGTGCCCTCCCATATGATGAAAATATCATCAATGTATCTGCCATAATATTTAATGTGTGAGTCCCAAGTTTCCTTGTGGGCTGTCCTTAGGACGTGCTCCTCTCACCAACCAACCGAAAGGCAGGCATAGGTTGGAGAGAAGCAGGCCCCCATGGCTAACTCTCTCATTTGCCGGTACAGAATATTGTCAAATAAGAAAACATTGTTGTTTAGGCAAAGATCAATCATTTGACGAAGCATGCAGTTGTGGTCATGTAGTTTAAAAGCTTGAGAATTGAAGAAGTGTTTAATGGCTTCCAAACCTTGTGTGTGTAAAATTCTGGTTTATAAGGAGGCTATATCAAGGGTTACCAATGTATAGCCAGGTTTCCACTTTATCGCTTGTATTTTATTTAGAAAATCACCTGTATCCTTTATAAAGGAAGGCAGGGACGTCATGTGGGACTGAAGAAAGTAGTCAATGTATTTGGACATAGCCTCCAATAGATTATTCCTAGCAGATATTATAGGTCTACCAGGTACAGGGGAGGTACCCTTATGAATCTTAGGAATAAAATACATAACAGCAGTTGAGGGAAAGTCATTCTTTAGAAAGAGAAATTAGTTTTTAGACAAGAGACCCTTTCTTTTCCATTGTAACAGATGAATCATCACAGTTGATTTTACCTGGCTCAAATACTCACTGCCAACTGTGCAATAACAATTAGGATCTGTAAGATAGCATTGAGCCTCTTAAAGATACTCACATTTTGGCCACAAATCTATATTGCCACCCTTATTCTGTCTGCGGCTATATATATATTTTTTTTTTTCGAGAGGAAAGGAGGTCAAGGTCATATTGTCTGCGTTTTTCCAGAGACGCAGTTCAGAGATCCCCGTTTCACAAGTGGTCCGGAGCCTTCTAGTTTTGCCTCGGCATTTTCTTTCACCAAGGGATTGGTACAGCTCCGGAACCCGCCTTGCTGCTGTGGGAAAAATTGAGCGGTTGCGAGGTAATTTACCTGGCTATGGGTGATGTGCATGGGCACGTTTTCCCCCGCGAACATTGAGACTGCAGCATAACGGCTGAAGCGGTAAAAGGGGACTTGGAGAGACACTTTGAGGGCACTTCAAAGACTCACCTTTGCACTTCCACAAACCGCAAATCTCATCAATGCCCACCCCATCGGGTTTTAATTCCTATCACCACCTACCTGGGATCCTGGCTAAGCATTCTGGGTGTTGGAGCTTGGCGCTACACGGCGGGCTTCAATCAGGTGGTAAACCACCTACATAGGGGGCGGAGCCGACTTTCTGCAACAAAGAGGGCGGCAGGATTAACCATGATGCAACCTGGGAAGCTGCTGTGAACATTTTTGGGCGCTGAGGAAGGCATTCAAAGCCGAAATGCATTTGCCATATTAAATGCCATTAAAGCTGCTTCTCCAGTGTTCCCCGATGTGGTCTCTGCTCTTTTTCGAGACGAAAGTAGGTCAAGGTCATATTGTCTGTGTTTTTCCAGAGACGCAGTTCAGAGATCCCCGTTTCACAAGTGGCCCGGAGCCTTCTGATTTTGCCTCGGCATTTTCTTTCACCAAGGGATTGGTACAGCTCCGGAACCCGCCTTGCTGCTGTGGGAAAAATTGAGCGGTTGCGAGGTAATTTACCTGGCTATGGGTGATGTGCATGGACACGTTTTCCCCCGCGGAAATTGAGACTGCAGCATAATGGCTGAAGCGGTAAAAGGGGACTTGGAGAGACACTTTGAGGGAACTTCAAAGACTCACCTTTGCACTTCCACAAACCGCAAATCCCATCACCGCCCACCCCATCGGGTTTTAATTCCTATCACCACCTACCTGGAATCCTGGCTAAGCATTCTGGGTGTTGGAGTTTGGCGCTACACGGCGGGCTTCAATCAGGTGGTAAACCATCTACATAGGGGGCGGAGCCGACTTTCTGCAACAAAGAGGGCGGCAGAAATAACCATGATGCAACCTGGGAAGCTGCTGTGAACATTTTTGGGCGCTGAGGAAGGCATTCAAAGCCGAAATGCATTCGCCATATTAAATGCCATTAGAGCTGCTTCTCCATTGTTCCCCGATGTGATATATATATATATATATATATATATATATATATATATATATATATATATATATATATAGTGCATCAGCTTCTTCTTCCCACAACTCTCGTAGATAAAGACACGACACGGCACAGCAACAGATAGCTTCTCCACTATTTTATTTACACACCATGTGCAAAGCAAACACACAAGTTGCCCTGAGGTGGGAACGAGCCAGCTTGCAGGGTGGTTTGCACCACGAATTTTATTTGCACAGCTTACACAGTCCAAAGTTACAAATAACAATCCTTACGCGTTTCAAAGCTTCACAGCTTCTTCGTCAGAGGAAAGTCACCAAATGTCTAGGAAATGCTGCCTCCAAGCATTTAAACGCATGCACCAATTATTGCTCCCAGGTGGGCTCTGTGAAAGGCATGCTGGTGCTTGTAGTAAGATGACAGGCATGTTTTACCTCCGTGGGTTTCCAATGCATCCGTGACAATTATAAAGTTCATTAAAACACCCATGTGGGCCTCCGGGCCATGACTGCTGCTAATGACATCTTTCTGCCCTGCTGCGCCTTCATATCCACAGGAGATTCCTGTAGAGAGGCCCCACACAACCAGGGGTTGCAAGTTCCCTGCGGCCAGGCTGCCGCAATTTAATGAAAAACACAAGGTGCCCTGAGGCAGGAACGAGCCAGCTTGCAGGGTGGTTTGCACCACGAATTTAATTTGCACAGCTTACACAGTCCAAAGTTACAAATAACAATCCTTCCGCGTTTCAAAGCTTCACAGCTTCTTCGTCAGAGGAAAGTCACCAAATGTCTAGGAAATGCTGCCTCCAAGCATTTAAACGCATGCGCCAATTATTGCTCCCAGGTGGGCTCTGTGAAAGGCATGCTGGTGCTTGTAGTAAGATGACAGGCATGTTTTACCTCCATGGGTTTGCAATGCATCCGTGACAATTATAAAGTTCATTAAAACACCCATGTGGGCCTCCGGGCCGTGACTGCTGCTAATAACATCTTTCTGCCCTGCTGCGCCTTCATATACAATCAGTGACAGATCCGTACACTATCTCGACTTAAAGGTTTTTTTAGCAAAAAGCTCTATACAAACAAAACTCTATTGAAAATCTACGGCGGGCAATACCGTACTGCATGCGGCAAGTCATCATCCCAAAAGCATGATAAAAAACATTCATTTTGGAAAGGGGCGACCACTCGGTCCCCCCGAACTTATGGCAGAGTACCTCGATCCCCCCGGGAAGCCATTTTGGGCGGGAGGCGCGTCTCGGCTGGTATGCCCGAAGCGGCGTAGCCGGGGCGAGCTCTTTCCCGCCCTGGAGTGGGCTGGCCTAGACACTGACGCAGCTGGCCACGCCCTCGGGGCAGGCAGGGGCGGGTTTACGCCCGCCCTGAAGACGGATAAAAAGGGACGCAAGACCGGAAGACATCCTCTTGTTCCTGTGCTCTGAAGCTGCACCTCCTCGCTGCACGTGAGCTCGAGACGGAACGAAGAGCCAATTTTGAGCGTTTTAATCTTTCTTTTTGTCTTCTAGATACTTGGTCGGAAAGATGCCCAGGAAAGGTGCGAAGAGAATGACGACGGATCAGATGGTTCGGGTCCTCATGAAGGAGATGTCCGAACTAAGAAAGCAGGTGGCGGAGCGAGATGGGGAGGGGGGATCGGGGCGTCCATCGGCTGGAGCAGCCCCTGGAGGGAGAGCCAAGAGGCCTAGAAGGGGACCAGCCGGGGGAGATGTCCCGATTCCCTGTACCCCGCTCGAGGCGCCAACCCCGGTACCGGAGGGGAACCCGATTCCCGTCGTGGTCACCCCGACATCCACTGAGGATATGCCTCCCGAGTTGGCGGCACAGCTAGCAGCGTGGTTGGGCGACAGTAGCGAGGGCGCCACGGCTGCCGAGGCACAAGTACTGATGAAACAGTTGCGCGAGAAGCGAGATGCAGCCAAGGTGCCCGCGCCGGCTGCAGTGATAGACAAGCCGCAGGCCCCGGTTGCGACCACAGAAGCAGCGTCCGGTGCAGGTAAGCGGCCATTGCCGATCGCGAGGGATGAGTCAGCACCCTCTCGTAGCGAAAAGTTGGGGCAACATGTTCCTTTGGCAATAAAGGAAAAGATTTGGGCGGGGGAATATGTGAACATTTTCTCCTTGCTTGTTGATCATTATGAGGTGGAGCATGTTAAAGGTCAGAAGGATCTGATGCATCCGAGTGTTTGGCGCGCAAAAATGGCCGCCTTTAAAGTGAATGAGAATATTGGTAATTGGGGCAATGCATGGGGAATTTTTACGTCGATCTTAGGGGAACGTAGGCCCGAATTGCTTTCTGAGTTACCGATTTATCAGTCACGAATTATGGGGTACTCGACGGCTCACCAGGGTAACCATTGGTTCTGTTATGATAATCTCTTTAGGAAAGCGAAGGAGCATAACAAAAGTTTAACCTGGGACTGTTATGATTCTCTGACATGGGATAAAATGAAAGAGTCAGGAATGTTGAAAATGCCGTTGGTGGGGAGCAATGTTGGCGAGTCCTCCCGCCAATATGCGGGGACGCCCTTTCGGTCAGGTACGAGTACCGACGACTACTCGAGATCTGCCAGTAATACAGGGAAAAGGGGTTTCTGCTTCAATTTCAACAAAGGTAAATGTACTAGGCCACAGGGATCGTGTAAATTCAAGCACGAGTGTAGTGGTTGCGGTTCGTCCCATCCTGAGTCCTCGTGCAGAGCCAAAACGGGTGAGAATGGGGGTAGGGGAGGCGCCAAACAGGTCTAATATAGTCCGAGGGGCGCCTTTACCAACCCCGATTGATACCTTGGCGATGATTCCCTGGCTCAGTAAATACTTAGATCGTACTTCTGCTGGATTGTTGCGAAACGGTTTTTCATATGGTTTCCGCATTCCGGTGGGGGACTTTCAGGGTGTCGGGATATGCAAAAATCAACTTTCCGTCCTGCAGCATACGGCTGTAGTGCAGGGTAAGATCTGGAAAGAGGTTATCAGGGGTCGTGTCGCCGGCCCGTTTACTGTGCCTCCGGTGCTGAATTTTGTTTGTTCTCCTTTAGGGGTGGTCCCCAAGAAGGACCCGGGTGAGTTCCGACTGATTCATAATTTGTCAGCCCCACGTGGTCTTTCTGTAAACGATGCAATTGACCCAGAAGTGTGTTCGGTGCGGTACGCATCCTTCGATGAGGCCGTAGCCATTTTGAATCGCCTGGGGCCCGGGGCGCTGATGGCGAAGTCAGATATCGAGTCAGCGTTCCGGTTGCTCCCGGTACACCCGGACGATCAGCGTCTCCTAGGTTTTAATTTTCAAGGTTGTTATTACATGGATAAGTGTATGCCGATGGGGTGCTCTATATCTTGTGCTTATTTCGAGAAATTCAGTAGTTTTCTGCAATGGGTCTTCACAAAGAAGACGGGTTTCCAACATGTAATGCATTACCTTGATGATTTTCTGTTCCTGGGGCCAGCCGGGGATATTGAATGTGGTTGGGCCTTGGCCGAATTTTGTGTATTAATGAAACAGTTTGGTGTGCCATTGGCACCAGGTAAGACGGTGGGTCCTGCGACTTGCCTCGAGTTTCTGGGGATCGAGTTAGACTCCAGAGAAGGTTGTTTTCGTTTGCCAACTGACAAAGTGTTAAAGTTCAGGGCAACCCTGCAAGAGTGTTTAAAAGGATCTAAAATTACGCTGCATCAGTTACAGCAGTTGGTGGGACAGTTGAATTTTGCCCTTAGAGTTATACCGATGGCCCGCCCCTTTTCTCGGTCAATTGCCCAAGCTATGGTCGGCATAAAGGAGGGCCATCACCGCACGAGACTATCTGCTGAGGTCCGCCAGGACGTGCGTATTTGGTTAGCATTTCTGGCGGACTTCAATGGTCGAGTCATATGGAACAAACCAGCCGTATCCTCTGAAGAGCTGGGGCTATGGACAGATGCAGCAGGTAGCACAGGTTTTGGTGCCATCTTCGGCACAAAATGGTCAGCACAAAGGTGGCCGACGTGGTGGCACGACAATGGTCTGACAAGTAATATTGCTTTCTTGGAACTTTTTCCCATTTTTGTGGCCTTGAGAACCTGGCCAGAAGGGTTCAAGGATCACTCTGTGATATTTTGGTCCGACAATATGACTGTGGTTGAGTGCGTCAATAGTCAGGCAGCACGATGTAAGCTGATTTTAAGACTACTCAAAGAGATTGTTTTGTTGTGCATGCAACTAAATGTGCTGTTCAGAGCAAAACATGTCCCAGGGGTACAGAATCAGGCGGCTGACGCACTGTCTCGTTTTCATATGCAGGCTTTCTCGGGCTTCCTTCCCTCAGCGGAACCAGAGCCGGCACCCTTCCCCGAAGCTCTCTGGTCTCTCGGTGCCCCGAACTTCGTCACCTCGTGGGAGAGAGTCTAGCACCACGGACGAGGAAGGCATATGAAGGGGCGTTTAGGTCCTATTTAGCCTTCTTGGGGACTGATAGAGAGGAGCTTTGGGGCCAGGAGGAAGGGGTGGTGAATTTCCTGATGTCCTTACATAGGGTTGGGAAATCTGTGGCTACGGCTCAGAGGCATCGTGCTTCTATTTCCTTTTTTGCCAGGGCTCATAGTATCCAGGACCCGACAGCGTCTTTCGTTGTACAGAAAGCGCTGCGTGGGTGGCAACGCCTTGAGGGTCGCAGAGTAGATGAGAGGCGCCCGATAGGTTTGGATAGGTTGGCCCAGTTGTTGGCTACACTCCCTGCCACATGTTCATCTCCTTTTGAGGCGGTGTTGTTCCGAGCCGCTTTTACGCTAGCATTTCACGGGGCGATGCGAGTAAGCGAACTGGTGGCAAGGAACAAACAGGATGTGGCGGGGGGTTTGTGCCAAGAACACGTTCAGATCAGAGAAGAGGCAATGACGGTCTCCTTTGTCAAGTCCAAGACCGATCAAGATGGGAGGGGTGACTGCATAATCATACGCAGGATTCCCAGGTCCTCCATATGCCCGGTAAAGTGTTTAGAAGATTACCTAGCACGAAGGGTGGCAGTATGGGGGGGGACCTTGTTGAGACACGCGGACGCCACCCCACTGACGAGGTTTCAGTTTCAGCGGGTGCTTGCGATGTCAATTGCCGCTGCGGGCTTGAACCCGGGCGAGTTTGGGACCCATTCCTTTCGGATAGGGGCTGCTACAGAAGCTACAGCCAGGGGTCTTAATGTTGAACAAGTGAAACGAGTGGGGCGTTGGTCCTCCAATTGTTATAAGAGGTATGTGCGGTTACACATGTTGTAAAGCTGTAATGATGTACTCACGCCTCTTGTTTTTGTTTGGTTTTCAGTTGCGCAAGCCTACGAGGCGGGGCGGACTGTGCAGTCGACCCAACACCGGGCCAGCGGTCAGACATCACCGGCTGTGAAAAAGGAGGTGTGGGTCGTGGGCCACTCATACGTGAGGCGTGCCGCGGACGTATTCAAAGCAGGTGACATGATTCACGTAGCTGGGGAATACGGGTACAGGGTGTCCTTCTACGGAAGAGGCGGTCTCTGTATTGACCAGTTTCAAGCATATTTTGAAGATTTGTTAGGGCGGACGAGGTCACCGCCGTCTATAGTCATAGTGCATCTAGGGGGCAATGATTTGGTCAACACCGGTAGACGACTTCTCCTGGAGGCAATGCTTTCCACTGTAAGTTGGTTGGCGAGGAGAGTTCCGGGGTGCACAATTGCGTGGTCCCATATGATCCCACGAAAGGTGTGGCGGGGGGCTATTTCTATTCCTGCTGTGAATCACTCTGTTAGGAAGCTTAATAACAAAGTGGGTAGGTTGTTCCGTTCCGGGACATTGCATTCTATTCCGCATGGATGTATTAATGGTGACAGTGTGTATTCGGGGGATGGTGTGCATTTGTCTCGGGTGGGGAATGAGTTACTCATAGGAGACTTCCTAGCATGGTTAAAAACGTTGAAGCATGACCTTTAGGTAGGAGCTTTGTGGGGGGTCCGGATAGCCGGTCAACTATCCGGACCTGTGGCGGTAAGGTCATGATCGGTGAGCAGTAATTGGAAGATCCCTATGAGTGGGCGTCACCCAACACGGATGGGAGCGCTCGGGAGAGGTGGCCATTGGCCCCTCAACGGGGAGGCGGTCCTGTCTAAGGAGAGGCCGCCGGAAGGAAAGGAAAGGCGGTCAAGGCCCCTTCCTGTGTAGGAGGGGTTACAGCCCCCTCTTGGGGAATTTCCCGGGGCCAGTGACGTCTGCGACGGCAGATGTGGTAAGTTGTGTGGGGTTTGGGGGGAGGTCTACGCTACCTTCTAGATACTCACACGAGTCCTCGAACGACCTTTAAGTGGCGTCGAGTTTATTGGGGCCCCCGACAAGTCAAAGGGAAATTGGTAGTTGCACGTGGGGTACGCCTCAGTGCTGTCGCCCCTCCCAAGTGGGGGGGGGTATTTCTGGTTAGGGATCTTGACACCGGTTACGACCTTGCCGTTGGCCCTTAAACGTTAGGATGTACAATTTCATTATTTCAAGAAAATGTTTTGCAGGTTGGTAGTTCGGCTAGGAGAACCTCTGTATTAGAGAATCTGTTAAGGTTAGCCAAACATCGCAATGTGGTTATGAAATTGTACATTAATATGAACTGTTTAACGTTTAAATTTTGTTTTAATAAATACGGCCGGGGAGGGTCACTCCCTCCCTCTTCCAAAAACTTCAAGAACTGTTTCCGGTTTCCCTCCTTTTGGGGATTGTGTTGAGAGGGGGTGGCGGGTATCTCAGCCATATGGAAAGGGGCGACCACTCGGTCCCCCCGAACTTATGGCAGAGTACCTCGATCCCCCCGGGAAGCCATTTTGGGCGGGAGGCGCGTCTCGGCTGGTATGCCCGAAGCGGCGTAGCCGGGGCGCGCTCTTTCCCGCCCTGGAGTGGGCTGGCCTAGACACTGACGCAGCTGGCCACGCCCTCGGGGCAGGCAGGGGCGGGTTTACGCCCGCCCTGAAGACGGATAAAAAGGGACGCAAGACCGGAAGACATCCTCTTGTTCCTGTGCTCTGAAGCTGCACCTCCTCGCTGCACGTGAGCTCGAGACGGAACGAAGAGCCAATTTTGACCCACCCACCAGCCCCTGAGGACAGCTAGTTGTTTTAAGATGGTTCGATAATTCTAATTTTTCGTTTACAGGTTGTGGTATTATCATGTTGATATTGAGGTGTAATAAAGTTGAACGTTTCTATGTATGTTCCGTGATTAAAGATATTCAGTTTGTCCGTTGGTATTAGCATGTTGATATTGAGTGTGTAATAAAGTTGGACGAATTTTGTATGTTCTGTGATTAAAGATATTCTGTTTTTGTGTCCGTTATAAGCATGCTTATTCGGGTCATAGTGGCCAATGGATTGTTGGTTTAGGTAGCATTGTCGTATTTATTTGGTAGGCGGTAAGGTCATGATCGGTGAGCAGTAATTGGAAGATCCCTATGAGTGGGCGTCACCCAACACGGATGGGAGCGCTCGGGAGAGGTGGCCATTGGCCCCTCAACGGGGAGGCGGTCCTGTCTAAGGAGAGGCCGCCGGAAGGAAAGGAAAGGCGGTCAAGGCCCCTTCCTGTGTAGGAGGGGTTACAGCCCCCTCTTGGGGAATTTCCCGGGGCCAGTGACGTCTGCGACGGCAGATGTGGTAAGTTGTGTGGGGTTTGGGGGGAGGTCTACGCTACCTTCTAGATACTCACACGAGTCCTCGAACGACCTTTAAGTGGCGTCGAGTTTATTGGGGCCCCCGACAAGTCAAAGGGAAATTGGTAGTTGCACGTGGGGTACGCCTCAGTGCTGTCGCCCCTCCCAAGTGGGGGGGGTATTTCTGGTTAGGGATCTTGACACCGGTTACGACCTTGCCGTTGGCCCTTAAACGTTAGGATGTACAATTTCATTATTTCAAGAAAATGTTTTGCAGGTTGGTAGTTCGGCTAGGAGAACCTCTGTATTAGAGAATCTGTTAAGGTTAGCCAAACATCGCAATGTGGTTATGAAATTGTACATTAATATGAACTGTTTAACGTTTAAATTTTGTTTTAATAAATACGGCCGGGGAGGGTCACTCCCTCCCTCTTCCAAAAACTTCAAGAACTGTTTCCGGTTTCCCTCCTTTTGGGGATTGTGTTGAGAGGGGGTGGCGGGTATCTCAGCCATATGGTGAACTGCTCCGCCTAAAGCGGAACTGTTCAGATTACAGCGACTTTAGACAGGCACAAGATGCAGCTGTATCAAGATTCCTAGAAAGAGGTTATTCGAGAGCACTATTAGCAGATGCCTCGAGTAAAGGAGAGCTCATAGATAGAAGGGACCTCCTAAAAAACAAGAATAAAACTGATTCTGAGAAAGTGACGAGAATGATTACAACTTATAATAACAAAAACAAAAACTGGCATATCCTTAAAACGGATACAGTCCTAAAAAATAAGTTACCCCCAAACCATATTTAACTTATAGACGCTGTCAGTCGCTCAGTGACCACCTAACTAGAAGTCACTCTGAGGACCCCCCCATATCGATGAAAACAAAAGCGGTTCAAGGCTTTTTTCCTTGCATGCATTGCAAGGATTGCAAGTTTAGTAAAAAGTGAACAAAATATGAGGGTAGACCCAATGATACACGACCCACCAGAACTATTACTAAATTTCTGAATTGCAATTCAGAATTTGTAATATATTGCCTTGTCTGCCCATGCTCTAAGAGGTACATCGAGAGCACGATCAACCCGGCAAAGAAACGCATCTTAGAGCACATGCGTGACATTACAAACAGAGATAAAAGCTATCCAGTGGCACGCCACTTCGAAACCCATCATAATAGCAATAGGGACCTATTGACTTTTTTTCTCATAGATCAGCTAGAGAGGAAAGAACGGGGCGGAGACAAGATAAGATCACTGAGGGCATTGGAATCAAAATATATTATTGATCTCCAGAGCATGCAACCTTTTGGGCTGAACAACGATGAGGAACTTTGGGTATACTTAGAATAGGTCAGCAGTAACGAAAACAGGAAACAGAAAGGCAGACAATAGGATATCATCCCAGTACATCTCACTCTCCTAATTCCATTGTAACTTAACAGACAACTACATAGACATCTAGGCCCATACAGGTCGAGACGAGAGGAGGAGAAAATAGGTTAATCATAGAAATGCCCATTCAGAGCTGGAGAATAACTGCGTTTTCAAACACATGGTAAAAACGGAAAAGGGACATTGACAAATACGGTGTGTAATGATGGCTTTGTAAATTGAAATGAAATCATTGTTGAGAAAAACTCCGTATGCCCTAGCAAAATATTATACAATTTATGTGAAATATAACAAACTAGACTTAACATAGGAGCAAAATGAATTGTGACGCCAAACAGGTGTGGGGAATTAAAAAAAACAGCAAGGGGCAGATTTACAAGCCCCTTACGCCTCTTTTGCGCCGCAATTGTGTCACTTTTGTGATGAAGCGGCGGCGCGAAAGATGCGCCATGGTGCGGGCTATTTACAACCGGATGCATCTGGGAGATGCGTCACGTTGTAAAACCCTGCGCCTTAAGGAGGCGTTCCAGTGCAGGGGGGTGGCGTGGGAACTCCTCCTAAAAATGGCTGAGTGAAATCTACAAGAGGCGTAAGGCTTGACGCAGCATTAGTAGAATGGGCCACCCAGAGCATTACTGGAGCTGCGTCGTGCATGCAGCTCAACGACAGCAATGCGACACCTTTACGGCACAGATGTGTGACGCATCTGTGCCGTTTTTGCCCCATGGTGCGCCGCATTGTAAAGTTAGAGCATCATGGGTGGCGGAGGCATGGCGCACAATTACTGATGCATCCCTGCTAATTTGCAGGGATGCGACAGTAATTGTAAATATGCCCCCAAGTTTCTAAAGAAATGGGAAAGCAGGCTCTTTCCATACCAGCTCTGCAGACATGATCGGTTTGAGGCTGATGAGCCGTTTTGAAGGTGAGGAATAGCATGGTGGGTTTACAGGTCCAGAATGTTAACTATGATAGTGAGCTTTAACCCATTAACCGCGGCCGTAATTCCGCCGTGGTGGAGGCATTTCCGTGCGCGGGCGGGGCCGCGTCGGCCATTGGCCCACGGCAGCAAGGAAAGGGTTAAAGTAAAGGGGAAGCAGTGAGTAAACAAACACTGGACTGGGTAGACACTGATTTGTATTCCTATGGGGGAACAATTGTCAATTGAAGCAGTAGAAAGGAGTCAACACAGGTAGACTTGGGTCAGCGAGTGTTTACGGAATGGGGATACAGTAGTAAACTATACCCAGAAGTGTTTTTTTACACTGAACTGATTCTGGTAGAGCCCAACAATAATGGATTAAAGGAGCAGAAGGGAGGGTTCATAATGGAAACCTTTAAGCAGTTTATCAACAAGCTGAAATAAGTGAAACTGGAGGCTACTTTGTATTTAGTAGAGGGAATTAACACCGGAAAAGCCTCTATGTAATTAACCAGTAGGCTATATAACAAGAGAAATGGGGTAAGCACTACGAGTAGAGTGTGGCGTCAACTAAAGGGGAAGGTCATGGGTGCGAATCATGACTTGCTAATATACATAACAAACATTTAAATAATGTTGATGTTTTTTGCGTTACTGAAGGCTGTCTGTAATTTTACAAACTGATAAATTGTTTAAACGCTCGGACGTTTTACATGGAATTTTATGTAAGCTACAATAAACTACAGCTAAGGGAGTTAGGAAACATATTTTGCTATAAAATGTTCCGTTAAAGTAATTGATTAGGGTGACAAAATATATTTATTGCGACTTTGTTCCTATTCTAGACCCGTATCAAGGGGTACCCGACCACTTGAAACAACATTTATGGTGATGAGAGAAAAAACATTGGGACGAAATTAAGATTAGGCTAAACGCCCAACATCATGAGTTAAGGTTAGAATAGTTAGAAGACTATTTTTTCAAGACGAAATAGACTAGTATTTTAGTCCTCTCTACAAAACATTTCCCCTCTTTTTACCATACAGACTAACAATTGTAGAAACTGAAGCAAACGATCCAAGGCTAATAATAGACCAAGAAGATCTTTTTTAGGAGTACAAGGTTACTGTCTGAAGCTGTGATTAGAATAAAGAAGTCTTTGTTTCTAGCAGCTCCTTGCTTATGTTTAGTTCATAAGAGGTGATGGAGCACTTATTGTGATAAGAATGTGACCTGGCCAAGTGGGATATAGTATGAATAGCTCATTGAATGTTTCTCAATTTTAAATTGTAACTTTAGGTTGGTTTAATTTGTACCGTTATCAAGGTTCATCATTATGAGTAAATATCTGATGATTTGCCACTGTTCAGCACATGTACTCTTTGTAGTCAAGAAGTACATTTGAAAGAAAATGTTTTTGTACGGTATGAAGAGTGTTGGTAAATAGGACAATGGTTGTTTATAGCTTTAGATGTGTATGATTGATATTAATTGTATGCTTCTAACAGCCCTGAAGAAGCTCAGTGGAGTGTGAAACACATGTTGGCTGTTTTCTGTGTCTGTATATTGTATTAAGTCTACTTGGCTATATTGTCAAATAGAAAAAACTGAAGAAAGAATAAGAAGAAACTAAAGAAACCAAACACAAAGTTCCTAAAATCATTGTTGTTTGCTGACGTCTCAGTACTTTGTGTTTTTTATAAATATATGTATATATATAAATATATATATATATATATATATATATATATATATATATATATATATATATATATATATATATATATATATATATATATATATGAACAATCAGCTCCTTACGACTCAGCTCAACGCGCCGCGCCAGCAACGAAAGAGACGGACCAGCCAGGTACAGCAAGATGGTAGTTTTATTGCACAGAGAACAGCTACGCGTTTCGGGCTAACTCGCCTTGTTCACACTGTAATGCTAATAAAAACAATTGCTTTTTTTATGCTGTGAAAGTGAACACACCTCTAGTGATGACATCATAGATCACATGGTTATAGATATAAAAGAAATATTCACTTTTTCTTTTTCTTTATGTCTGAGAATCCAGATTATGCAATAAATAACAGGATAAATCCCAATTGGCCTCTTAAATATACATTAAAATATTTAAGAAACAATTATATATCTGTATAAATGCATATATAATATATATTGCACAAGCTATTACATAAGAAATCCAGCCTTAATATGTCTATAAAGTGATTAGTGCAAAAACAGAAAAGCAGCAATTGAGATGAAAGTGCATGTGAGACTGTGTAAAAGTTGTGCAAATGAAGCAAAACGTGCATACTGCAAGGTCAAGAAGTAATTCATTAACTGCAACTGTATATGCTCAGATCCCTGAGATAATTACATTAAAATCTACTAAAATAACCTTAAAAGCAGTAAAAACATGTGCGTGTATATATCAAAAATAGTCATCAATAAGTTATATGCTAAACCATACACGAACACGAGACAAGAGATCATCATACATTTATAAATAAGTAGTATAAATGTCTAAAAATGTATAGAAAGTGTATATAGAAAAATAGTAGATATTTTGCATTGAAAGGATGGTACCAAGTTATCTAGAAAGAAAGAAGAAAAATAGAATATATTAAGATGAAGTTAAAAACTATATCATCATATATACATATATTTACAGCATAGTATCAATTTTATAAGAGACTGAAAAACGCCAGCTTCAATTGCGAAAATATATATACCTATAACAACAGATGGTGATGTGGCTCTCAATAATAGGGATCCTAACTATTGAGTGCCAGGTTGTTATGGACAATAGATAAGTTTCGAGAAAGCACATATATGAAAAGAAACTTTGTATCTGGAAATAATGGATTATAATAACATACGTCCCCACAATGCTCTGTGTATGACCTCACATATTGCATCACTCATGATATGGTCAGTGACATCACTGATAGCATCTCAAATGACATCACTGGTGGCATCACTAGTGATGACATCACTGATAACATCATCCAGTGATTGTGAATGTTTTCTAAACGTCAGTGTTAAACATATATATATACTAAGGTAAGTGGATGTGGATGTTCCTATATGGGTGTGTGAGTAGGTGTCTAAGTGGTGTATACAAGAGTGACTGGGTTTGTGAGAGACTGAATATATGAGTGGGTTGGTTGGTGTGTTTTTGTATGGGCGAGTGAGTGGTTGTGTCAGTGGGTGAATGAGTGAGTGAGTGCTGTGTGAGTATTTGTATGGGTGAGTGATTGATGTGTAAGTGGCTGTAATGGTGAATGAGAGGATGAATTAGTGGTTGTATTGGTAAAGGTATGGAAGTGCCAGAGGCTACTAATGGTGAATGGGAGTATGTATGAGTGGCTGAATGGGTGACTAAGCAGGTAAATATATCAGTGACTGGGTACATAAGTGACTATATATGTGCATGAATGGGGTGTAAGTGGGTGTATGGGTGAGTGGGTGTACGAGTAAATGTATGGGTGAGTGAATGGGTGTCTGAGTGGCTCTATTGGTGAAAGAGTGTGTGAGAGCTTGTAGGTGAGAGTATGTACTTGTCTCAATGACTGTATACATGGGTGAGTAGATGTTTTAGTATATCTTTGAGAAAGTCAGTGGATGTGTGAGTAACTGTATGGGTAAGTGAGTGGATGTGTGAGCGAATTTATGGATGAGTGAGTAGGTTTGTGATCATTTGTAAGGGTAACGATTGAGTATGAGAATGGGTGTATGAGTGGGTGTGTAAGTGTATATCTGTAAGCCTGGATGTGTCAGTGGCTCTATTGGTAAGTGAGTAGGTACATGAGTTGCTGTATATGTGAGTTAGTGGTTCCATTAGTAGCTGAATGGGTGAGTATATGTGTGAGCAGCTCTATGAATCAGCGAGTAGGTGTGTGACTGTGGGTGATGTCATCAGCGATGTCATCTATGATGTCATTTGAGATGTCACCTGTGATGTCTTTTAAGATGCCATTAGTGATATCATTTGAGACATCATCAGTGATGTCATTAGTGATGTCACTGACCATGTCATGAGTAATGTAATATGTGAGGTCAAAATCAGTGCATTGGGGTGTGTCAGTTATAGTTAGGTCAGCTAACAATAACTGCTGACTTTCTCTGGTTTGTACGAGTCAAATGTCTGTCTAACTATAACTTCCTTTTATCCTTTTTTTCATGAATTTCTATTATTTTTAATGACTAGTCGCATTTGTAGAGTGACAGAGAAATGAGGCAGGGCCTCCAACCAGCTCTCATGAATCCCTCTTTGTAACTCTTACTAGAGATAACATGAGGGCTTCTTGGCCCATAAGGACCCTCACCTTCCAAGTGCACCAGGAGGTGCGTTTGCAGAGTGGTGTTAAAGGGGAGCATGGCTTCCATCCACCTCTCAGCAATCCTGCTGTGTGGACTTACTGGAGGTAACAGGAGGGGTTCTAACCCCCAAGGGCCCCCAGGAAGCAAGGGGACTTCATCCCCCAAAAATAGTGCAGCAGGAGGCATGTTTGATAAAGGGGACATGGTCTCTGAAGACTTCTCAGCAGTCACACCATTGAGGGCTTACTGGAGGTAACAGGAGGGCTTGTTGGCCCCAACGGACCCACAGTATCCAAGGGGACTTCTTGCCCTAACCAACAGTGAGTCAGGAGGTGCATTTGCAGAGCGGTGAAAAAAGGTGACAGGGCCTCCAACGACTATCTAGTCTTTTATTTTTTATTTTTTATTTAACACCTTTGCTGCCGCACAAATTCAGCCGCTGTGCTGGGACATTCCAATCTCGGGCATGACTCGGACAGCCCCAGGCCATCGTGCGCACATGCCCACCGCGCTACATGCTGGCAGGGAGCCGTCATGAGCACTGAAGGGGTATTAGGAGAGGGAGGCTACATTGCCTCCCCTTCCCTGGGCCAATTTTGGCCCGATGCCCCATCCCCCGGGTCCAGGCCTGTTTTGAATAGGAAAGGGGGGCCGCACCACCCCCCTCCATCTCCGTGGTCTGACCTCACTTGTGGGTTCCCTGGTCCCACCTATGAGCCCCACTCTGTTGGGTACTGTAGGGTAGCCTCAAGGCCCCTGTGGACTCCGCAGGCTACCTGTCTCATGGGGAAATCAGTAAGGCTTTGGCAGAGAGGGAGCTGCTGAACATGCAGCTCCCTCTCTGTCAAAGCAACTATGCTCTACTTTTGAGCAAGCAAGACCAAATGGTTTCTGCTTGCTCAGCACAGTTTGCTATGGCTTCTATCACACCATAGCAAGCAGCTATGTTTCGGCGTGGGCAACCTGGGACATAGCAGAAGACAGCCCAGGGGAGGTGGCAGCACTCAGGGACATCTGTGGCTTTAGGGGGGGTGCTGTGAGGCCCCCTTCCATCCATGACATAGCTCTGGGGAGGTGGCGGTCCCTGGATCTGTGGGGGATTGCTTGGCCCTTTACAATAATTTGACATTTAGCCCCAGGAAAGTCGTGGTCATCGGGGCTGCGGGGGTGACGCAGGCCCTCCTGCATTATTCAACAGTTGCCCTGGATAGGTGGGGTCACCAACAGGCAATCCCCACATAAAATATGAGCAATGGCCTAGGGAGGTGGCAGTCCCTGAGGTTGCAGGGGCGGCAATATAGGCCTCCCTTGCACTCATTTTATAAGTAGCTCTGGGGAGGTGGTGTAGGGGGCCATGCAGGCCCCCACATCATTTGAATATTGTTTGCCCCGGGGAGGAGGTGGTCCCCAGGGCATGGGGTGCCGTGTGGGCATCCCCCACATAATTAGGATACACTGCCCCTGGGATTTGTCCATCCCAGGGGCTTCCTATAGAAGATGTGCTGTGGCCCGTAAGTCTTGTTTTCAATTTTGCCATGGATCCACTGCTCCTTCGGAAAATGTGCGGTAAAATTGAATACAAAAAAATGCTTCTAACTCTCGGTGGGGTCTCTGTGGAACCCCCAACCAAATATTGAGGTTCAGAATATTCCTACCCTGCCCCCTTTTCTTTTTTTTACTTTTTTGGTGGAACTTGGCTTCAAGCCGAGTCCCTAGATGGCTGCTAATGCTTCCTGGTGAAGTGTTAGCAGCCAATCAAATTTCAGCACTGGGACTGTGGATCTGCGAGTCCATTGCAAGAATCTGTATTTAAACTTAAATATCTCTAAAACTATTGAACAGATTTTCACCACATTAAAAAAAAACTGATTTCTGAACCAACACTTAGCTTTCTGCCAAATTTGGCTTAATTCCATTCAGTGGTTCAGGCTGTAGTCGTGTTCAAAATCCATATGGATTTAGCAAATTGACAGTGCTAACCTTAACTCAAATAATGGGGCAGCAGACAAACTCAGTAACCCAAATAAGCAACTGGAGTTCATCACTCCACTTCTATAAGCACTTCAAGCATCAACAGACACTCTTATAAACCAGTCGGACAAATTAGATACGCAAATAGATCTAATGAACATCATTGAATCATACATCTCAGGTATAAATACGAAATTGTCAAAATAACTAATCTAACAAGGAAAGTACAATCTAAATACTCACCGTAGGAATCTCTCTGTGCATGTGGGTCAATAATCAACAAGGTAAGTTTTTTCTCAGCATTGAAACCTAGAAATTCCATTGCTATGCTACACCTCTTCCACATTCCTTCCTCTTTGTAGAAGTGCACAAGGGATGGCATTAAAGGGAGTGTGATGATCATGAAATTGAGTATCGATTTAGCCTTTGGACCATTGTAAGTGTATTTCGGCGGGTTATCTTCCACAGATCTAACATTTATCACCCTTATTCCGTGATATTCCAAAGCTTTTACTAACTGTTGACCAATGCAGTCTGGGCGAGTCATCCTAGTTTGGAATTGGTACTTAACACCCCAGAAGATGTTAACCACTGACAATATTTCATCTTCATCTGGAGTGTAAATTACATTTGAGTTAAAGCCGCCTGTCAATGCCATGTTCCAGGCAGGTTCGGCACATCTCAAATCCGAGATAGTTTATATTAATAGTCCATGATTGTCTTTTATTTTTTGGACCGTAGGTTGGGTGTAATAATCAATCAATATCGCTGCTCTCTTTTTGTTCAGACATCAGTCCGTAAGTTTGATAAGTTGGATGCTGGGGTCTGGAGATTTTAACTGTTCGTATGTAATATTTATTGCTGTGGATACTTAAACTGCTAGGGTGATATCTTCCAACGCCCATGTCTCTTGTAGGGCAATTATGTCACAAGTGGCCCACTCAGGAAGAGGGAGGCCTTCTTCAAGCTGTTTTTTTGCTCCTGCTATATTCCATTATAAAATGTGGATATTGCCTTCCTGAGAATTTTTCACTTTATCTTTTCTTTGTCAATCAGTTTTCTTGGTGTTAGGAATGCTTGGGAGCCAGTTACATTGGTTTGTGTTTTGATAGATTTGTGCTTGCAGGTCTTTATTAGAACAAGTCAGGTCATGACTGGTTCTCCCCTTCACATTCTATAAGATTGAATAAACCAGTTTTATTTCAGATATTTGATTTGGCTCTTGTTTGACTCGATGCGTTTGATTTCCAATCAGAGGGCAATGATATTGAGGTACAGTTGGTATCGATAATTTTATACCCCAGGCTTCAAATTGGAAAGAGCTGTTTAATATTAGCTGTGCCATCTCTGCCGTCTGCCATGTAGTTAGTGTTTGGTCTTTAGATTTATTTTGTCCCATTGTGAGAAATTGTACTGCCAGGAGGTAGGCCATACGGGGCAGATTTACAATAACTGGCGCATCCCCAGGGATGCGACAGTTATTGTGCGCCGCAGCTCCGCCACCCATGGTGCGCCGCAGTTACAATGCGGCGCAAGTGCTACGCAGCTCCAGCAAAGCTCGGGGGTGCCCTATCTTTCCAATGCTGCGTCAAGCCTTACGCCTGCTTCAAGCAGGCGCAGGGTTTTGACGCAGCATTGGCCTAAAAGTGACTGAGTGAAATCTTGTAGATTTCACTCAGCCACTTTTGCGAGGCACATCTGCCCCGGAACGCCCACCCTGCGCCGGGACGCCCACATGTGGCGCAGGGCTTTACAATGTGACGCATCTGCCTTGATGCGTCACGTTGTAAATAGGTCGCAGGGATGCACCACGTTTACTCCGCCGTTGCATGACGCAAACGTGGCGCAAGTCCAACATCAATCTGCCCGCTGTGTTTTAATTCCGGAATATGTTACTTCTATTCAGAATGTCATACCTTCCTTGCGATTCATATTCAAGCGTCCATGTTATCTGTTGTGGTACCTGGTTGTGCCTACTTGTCCTTAATGATTCAGTTTGATTGCAGTCCTCTGAGGTTGGTTTTTTGTCTGATTTTGAATGTGAAATCTAAGTTGTCCTTATGGTGGTTATCGCCTCTTACTTTATGTAGCAGAGTGTATTTTCTAGACGTTTCTGGCTGTCGCAGGCCATTGTGCTCTTTAATTTCCTACTGCTTTTGCATAGCTTTGCGTCTGGGCTGTCTAATCATTGATTTGCTTTTGAGATTAGGTTTGAGTTGCTGACAATTTTGAGACTACCTGCTCCTGAGAATGAATGGTTTCGAGCACTGACCGATATCTGCAGATTTGATGGCATTTGTGAGCTTGATGGTGTTGGGTTTTTCGCTTTGTTGTTTACGAGTCTACCTATTCCCATCTTGACTTTTTGTACGATCAGATTGTCTTTGCCGACCCCATTATGTAATTCGATTTTGTCATATTCGGATGTTTTGCTCGTAGCTTATTTTAAATATGATGGTGTCATGTATGTTCTGTTATTAGCATGAAACCCCCTGTGACTGGACTTTCTATAATGCCATTGAGGTGAATGGTTGCATATTATCCCTTCCTGAACTCTTGAGATGTTGTTAAAGAGGTCACATCCACTGCCCTGGTATTACATTGACATTATGATCAAGACATTTTTATTCTGAAAGGAGCATCCTTTGAGTTATACAGCTTTATAGTTCAGAGTATGTGGTGAATCATAATAACCAATTCTAGTTTCCAAGCTTTAAAATACTGTAAGTTGCTGGGTTTTGAATTGCAGGTTTTATTTAAATGGCACGTAATTCACCAACCTGAGAAGAATAAACAAATGATTCAATCATAGCAGGATATGAACAGTGAAATATGGGTCACACAAATATTAAGTAGAAGCATTATATTGCCGCACCTCTTTTCACTGAGCTATGCCAGTTTGTCACACACTGAACACCCACCCACCACAGGCGTCATCAGTCAGATGACACTAGTAAATAAAAAGGGCTGAGCGCACGTGCTCAGGGCCAGTTTAACCACCCCACTACTGTGTCCTGTGTCCATCATTATTAGTGATGCGGGCCTCGGGCCACACATCATTACATTCGCGACGAGGCGGACGCTGTGCCCTGCGTGCAGCAGCCCAGCAGCTGTGGAAAAAGGGAGAGAGAGCTGTTTGTGTCGAGGGCACCCCCAGAAGCCGGTGCGGAACGCGCCAGAGAGCCTGCGGGGCGTGTGTAGAGCCACAGGGTGAGGACGAGGTGACCGGGAGCCCACCCCTCCCCTCGTGTGCCTACTGAATCCGCTCCCTGCGTAGAAGTGTCGTGGGCAAGAAGAGCGAACTGACCGGAGCCCACCCGTGTCGGCCGCGATGAAGTGACCCCACCGAAAAGTGCCAGCCGAGCAGGGCCCACCCGCATCCGCCGCAGACCGCTGTGGCAACAGGGAGAGACGCCCGCAAAGTAGTGAACCACGCGGTTCCCACCCACGTAGAAGACAAGGCCCGTCGGCCGAAGGTGAGAGGCTGCAGACTGGGGAATTGAAAGTGAAGCGGGACTGCTGTGTGGCAGACTGAGAGTGGAGTAGCTACTCACTCCTCCGCCCCCCTCCGCCCCCTGCGAGATGAGTGACTGGTGTCCGTGAGAGAGCTGGCCGCCTCCGGTGCCAGCCCATGCCCCAGAGCAGTGAAAGAACGAAGCGGCGACTGCCTTGTGGGCGAAAGGGAGAGCACCAGCAAAGCTGTGGCGTGACAGGTGCCAGCGACCTGCCGCTACCCTGTCCAGGAATCAGAGCAGGAGCATGAACAGCATGTAAACCAGCAGGCCATGAGGTGAGCCCACGCAGGTATACTGTCATAGGATCCGGAGAGACACCGGTAGTGACCGCATCCCCAGCACGCACCCCAGGGGCGGCCTTAGGCATGTGCAAACTGTGCACCTGCACAGGGCCACCAAACCCCAGGGGCCACCATGCCAATATATATCATTAATATAATAATCCTCTGAGGATGGATACATATTTGCGTGGTGGCCCCTGGCAGGGCTTTGGCGGCTCCAGCTCTGTTCCACTTCCAAACACCCTGACCCCCCCTCATCACTGGCCTCCGAGCTCCGCCCGCCCCTCTTCCAGGGCCCCATACCTATCTTCCTGCCCAGGGCCACCATGAGCCTAGAGCCGCCCCTGCGCACCCTATGGGAGTGAGGGCCGGCTGGGAGGTACAAATAAACAGAAGTTAACATTGGCCGTTAAGGCCGCTGTGAGCCCAGGCCGTAGCTCCGTCTCCGCCCCCCACTCCACGCAGCGTGAGAACCGAGTGAAGCTGCTGTGGGTTTGGGAGAACACAAGACAGAAAGAGGGCGGCCCGCGGCCAATCAGAACAGTGCCATAACCCCCCCCCCCCCCGTCTGCGCAGCCCGTGGAGGAAAAGGGCCTGCTGTGAGGGGAGGAGGAGGTGAGAAATGCCGGTATACAACCATCGCTGGTGAGACTTGCGTGGGCCTGAGAGCACCAAGGTACGATGTGCCCCCACTGCCGCCTAAAGCGAAAGAGGCATCAAGACAAGGCCCACAGCGTAGGTGAAGCTGCTTTGGCCGATCAGAGAGCTGCGGGCGCATTAAAATTACAGCAGCAAAGTACCCTGAACGTGGGTGCACCAGCCGGAATTCAAGTCAGCCCGTCATAAAGTCACACACAGACAATACCTGAGGAAGGCACCTACCTAACCTTGTTCAAGTCCCTGTATGCGTGGGGAGTCCCAAGGAGGTGTGCGAGCTGGGGGGTGACATTTTACATTGTGAGATGAATGCATGAGGCCCGCAGCCTCAAGAACCTGCCGAGGCTCGTGGGTTGAGAAATTGAGAGACACTGCCACCGTGTGGCCATTCTGTGTGTCGCACCCAGGGAAGAAAACATGGTGCAGAGCAATCAGCTTTGCAAAAGAGAAAGCACACGTCTGCAACAACAGGACGAGTACTCTAACCTGCCTGGAACTAGTGACCCAGCTGGCTAGCAAAAGCAGCCAAGCCCACCAGAAGGAACACAGAATTGAGGACAGCGCACAGGGTTTGAATGAAGGGACAGGCAGACCTTTATGACTCTGTCATTTCAGTGAAGGAAGTAAGCGAACCCCACTCAGCAAAGATAATTGGAGGCGCCTGGGGGTATCAAGAAAAGGGGAAAAGAAACCGGAAGGCAGTACTGCATTCATCCCAGCGAGTAGTGTGCAAGACACTGACACGCAAAGGGCAGTTGAGGTAACGGACAGTGACACTTGCGTGGACGACTGTCGTGACACCCACTGGCGACAGATGGTCACTGCAACAGTAAGGACAACAGGGAAGCACTACGCACAGACACCAGGCAGAAGCCAAGACTACAAGACAGCCGCCCAAAGCAGCAAGTCACTGAAGGGACAGCAGAGTGCAATCAGAAGCGCGCCAAAGCAGGCGAACTGCGACGGAAAGGAAGAAATGGTTGCGCAGCCCACCAGAAGCAGCAAGACGTGCGATGAAAGGAGCCAACCACCCGCTGGTCGCAGGGAGGAAGAAGCCGACCACCCGCTGGTCGCAAGAAAGAAGAAGCCGACCACCCAGTCTGGTCACAAGACAGAGGAAGCCGATCACCCAGTTGGTCACAAGGAAGAAGAAGCCGAGGACCCAGTTGGTTGCAAGAAGGAAGAAGCCGACCACCCCACTGGTCGCATGAAAAAGACAACCTGCCAGTCTGGTGGCAAGACGGAAGAAGCCGACCTGCCAGCTCGGTCGCAAGGATGATGCTGACCTGCAAGAAGTCAGCGAGCGAAGAATCTGACAAAGACATCTGACAAAAGGAACTGAGAAGACATCTGTGAAGAGAACAACGGAGGGGATGTCCACGAAAAGGACCAGGTAGAAGACTGAAGCGAAGTCTAACAACATCAACTAGAAGTCATAAGGAATCAGGCGAGAGAAGGCCGCGACGACAGGTCCAGTCACAGATGGATGTGAAGATTGTGTCCTAGGGGAGGACAAGACCAGGGAGACCCGGGTAGAGTGCACGCTACACGGTGACGCCTGGCGAAGGAAGACCAACCAGATGGAAGACCAGACCGCGTCGCGAAGAAAAGATGAGAATACCAATCCTGAGTGGCACGACGCCACGACGAAGGAAGAAGAGAGGAAAGGAGAAGAGCAAAGAGGTGTGCCTGACAGTTTAACACAGTACACATCAGAAGGAGAACACCCGAAGAGTAATGGAGAAGAGCACAGAAGGGTGCGTGATGGAACACCACAACACACACCAGAAGGGGAACACCCAATAGGGAAAGTGAAAGGATGCACGAACATCCAAAAACAGCACCTGGAAAACATCAGCACCACTGGGAGCACACATCTACGTGCAACCCGAAGATCACCCGGGAACGACAGAGGCGAGCAGGCCGGTCCGTTGGTAACAACTACCTCTGGGATTGAGCGGGCACAGAACCATGGATATCCAGGGGCAGAGGCCTCAGGGACACCGGTGGCAGCGAATCCCAAAACGATAGATGTACAGTTGAAGCTTGCTCTGAAGATTCAGGGAGAACAACGGTAGCATGCAACAGACCAAGTGCCAACAACACCCTTTTCAGGTGGAGCTTTGGACACAGAGAAGAGACCCGTAGCGACTCCTCCAACGCGCTTGGAGCGACAAGGCGGCAGCCCACCGGTCCAGTGGAAGCCTGGCAGCAAAGGGCCTCCGGGTCGTCCAGTGAGAGTGGACACTCACGAGAGAGGGGTATCAGTGAGAGTGATATCCTGCAACTGCAGATCCTGTCAGAGACAGCCACCAGTTGGAAAAAACACCTCAACCAGAAGTATACAGTGGACAGCAGAACACCATTGATCCACCATCATTCCATCTGAACCTTTTCACCAACTGCGGTGTCGGAAGAAAGGAACTGGAAAGCATACTCCACTGCACAAGTACACAAAGGAGCACATCCACAGTGCACCAGAACATTGTGCCAAGGAGAACTAATGGTCCCGGCTGCAAGGACACCCTCGCCGGCAGAAGACCAGCAGTGAAGAGACTATGTGGAAGTCGTCCACATCGAGTTAAGTTTGTTTTGCAATTTTGTATTTTTCTTCCGCAGGTTCGGACTTTATTTTGTTTGGACCTTTATTAAAGTTTCGGAGGGATGTAGTATCGCAGAGATGCGTTCTAGTGTTCAGCATGTTTGTCACACACTGAACACCCACCCACCACAGGCGTCTTCAGTCATATGACACTGCTTAATAAAAAGGGTTGGGCGCACGTGCTCAGGGCCTGTTTAACTACACCACTACTGTGTCCTGTGTCCATCAATATTAGTGATGCAGGCCTAGGGTCCACACATCATTAAAGAGGGCAACTAACAGCACAGGCTCGAATCTGATTTATGGGCACCCGACATTTTTAATTTAGCCTATATTGCTTAATTTTTCTCCAAGTGTTTGGCAATATCCAGCAGGGTGCAGTCCTCTAAGTCCCAAGGAACAAAACTGCAATCATCTTTCTGAGACACTCGAGAGGTCATTTTAAGAGGAGACTGACCGGATCATGGCTCTACTATATACAAGGGGCTAGTAATAGCAGCTGGGGTCATGGACTTCAGTGTGACCACAAGTTCAGACAACAACTTAGCAGCATCATTGTTTTCGGGTTTGACCGTAACATCCTCCATGTCCAGGTCCATGTCCATTTCCATTTCTGTGTCTTCGACCTCTATAGTTAAAGCACATTCATGAGTGGCAGGGGCAGGAACGTGGGCAGAGTGTGGATGGAAACAGCAAACTGCAGGCTTTCTGCTCCTCCCCATACTCCGCCCCTCTGTGTTTGAGCCTCAGCACCTGTCTCCAGGCTGTCTACCGCACCTGCACCTGCAACAGTAGTAATCAGTGCGGCGTGGTACGGGTGGGCAGCGTAACAGCATAGTTTGAAGTACCGGCCCGCTCCTCTGCAGCTTCGTGACCTCTCCGGGTGCCTTGGTCTCACGCCTGCCCGGACCCAAAGCCGATCGATGGGGAAACAGTTTGAGGTTTAGGCGGGCTCATGGCGCTGCACACAATGCTTGCAGCGCCCCCTCCAACCGTCACTTCCGTCACTTCCATCCAATCCACTCTCCAAAACACCTTTTTGTGTGGCAGCCCATTAATAAATGCATGATATTCCCACTGTCCTTGCACCCTGTTCAGGCATAGATGAGATGTAATGAGCCTGTAGGCTTTGAACTGCATCCATGTACATTACATTTGGTGTAATCTTTGCACAGAACTAGGTAGGACTATCAGTATACAGCAGGTGCAGTTGCACCAGGTCACCGAGGCCCTGATACAACTGCGTCTGCTTCACTATGAAAGGAGACCATCTGTACAGCACCTGTACCCAGTAGTTCTAATTGGAGCACCTGTACACCAGTCAGTGATTGTGAAGGAGTGAATGTGTGCGAGTGCATTTGTGAGTGAAAAACAGTGAATGGGTACATTTGTGTGTGAAAGCAACCAGGGAAAAAATAGAAAATAGTATGGTGAGCCCGTGGCAAGTATTACACCCCACCACTTTCAGGGATCACCAGCTACCATTGTTTAACTTTTCTTAAATTTTTGGAAAGTCTCCTGAGTTTCTGGTATCTAAGAGTAGAATGTTTCTTGTTGATTAATCAAAATCTTACAATAATCGAAAAAATAAAAACATCATGAGGCAAATCAATGTAACCAAAATTATAAAAACATTGTTAAAATGAATTATTACATATGTAGATTTACCAGGATCCGACAAAAGATGATTTCCTTATACATTTCTATATTATATTAAATAAGAAAACATTAATTTCTAGGGCTTCTAGAGACCATATAATATATGCCATTTTCAGTTCCACTGTTCTCATAAATTTCTGGTATCTTAAATTAAAAGTGAACACCAATTGTACCACACAATGACAATTTAACATAAAAAAAACCTGCATTCATTATTCGAAGATAGACTTTGGGATGACATTATCTTTTCATTGGAAGTGCCTCGGTCCAACTTCTTCCCACTGGTCACGAGGACTATGGGGCACTGAATTTACCCTGAGGATGGATCACAAGCCCATGAGTGACATTTTTAGAAGAAAAGGTGCCAGGTGAGCCACACCCGAAATCCTGCAATCTCGAAATGACAGTATAGACGCCAGGAACCTTGCTGTAAAATGGAGTATATGCATGATTTGAGGAATGTTTCAGCTGTTTTTGTTAATGTTTGTGTGTAGGGGAAGCAGTTGCAGGAGCATTGATGAAATAGGAGTTGAGGCATCTTTGGAGGATTTTATGTGAGGCACTTATTAGTCACTTACCCGAGGCTCTTGTTGCATCTTCTTCCGTCAATAAATTACCTCCTCGAAGCAGTCGCCTGATAAACAACTTCTTAGCACAGTCCCATAGGTCTAAGTAAGCAGATAGCAATAGAGATAGTTCCAACGCAATCAATTGCCCTTAAAGTAAAGGTCGCTTATGTCACATAAAGCATAAGCTTGACGCAGAATCAGGTGGTACTGGAAAGTGATATCTCTGGAGGAAGTGCTGAATCTGGAGCAGAATCCACGAATGGAACTTCCTTCTCGGAGCTGTTCCTGTGAGAGTAGGTCATTGAACAATAAGACTATTCTCTAGATTTAGCACTCTCTCCAGAAATTGGGGACTTTTTCAGTATCACCCAGCTGTACATCACTCCTCACATCACTCTTAACAGGATCTAAGGTCCAATAAAGGCCCTGCTAGCACAAGGACGTACACAGAGTTCCAGAGCTTTGGAGCTAGGTTTGAGCTTCGTCAGCCACCTTACGCACCTATACATAACGAGTACCCAATAGAAGGCAGAACGTGATGGTCCGGGGTCATCACTTTCTCATTATTTACTATGCCCTTTTGCCCCTAATGTACACAACTGGAATGAGAAATCAGTTTCAGTCTCAGAAAATATGACCCCACGATATAAATCTACATATTAGTCAAAACAAATGTACACATATAAAACTTTATCTCACCAAATACATATGCATATTATTAAAAATATGTGCACACACAAAACTGTATCCCACAATATAAATATGCATATTAATAAAAAAATATGCATGCATACAGAAATGCAGTTTGAAAGAAAGTAGCTTTTACTAAACCAAACAGTGCTTCGGGTGGAATTAATTTGCGTTAACAAGGTCAACAACACGCAAACAGAGCGACAAGGAGCAGTAGTCTTGCAGTTTGTTTTATTAATGTGTGTATGCTGCATGTTTAATTACTCCAGTGCAAAAGAGCATTGATTGCTGTTAGATTGAAAGGGGGTGGAGACGCTTGCTCGAAGGTGGGGTGCTCCGCAGCATTAATGTTCATACCTCGATTCTAAAGGAGCTAAAATGCTCTATGAAATGTGGTCAATTATTTCATTTTGTAAACTCATATAATGTTTTTACTTCTAACATCTTGTTTGAGACGAGGAGCTGCTTTCAGGCGGGGAAGGACGAAAGGGGAAGATTACGGTAGCATCCAGTGGTCATACTTCCTTTTCAATCCGAAGGTGGCAGCATTAATTATCGAGGTATCTGAATGTAATTGCATGCAGTAGGCGGCATTGAAAAGCATAGTCTCTCTATCCCGATTAGAAATCATTGTGTTCAGTGTTGGGCTGCGGGCGGAGGATATTTTTGAAAAGTTTTTCCCAAACGGTGGGACGCGACCCACTGGTGGGTCGGAGAGGGTTTTTAGTTGCCGCTCTAGTACAGGAACCGCCCGTAAATCTGAGGGAACCTGAGCCATTAACACTTTCTTAATCACAGTGGTTCTCATTGGTATCATTCATTTCACTTCCCATTAATCAGCGAATAAGCTTTAACTATATGACTTCATAATATCACCACATCGTGTGCAATGTGCTATACAGAGTGGCTGGTCATCATTGTCAATTTGAATTGTGGGACAGCTTCACCTTAAATCCCCTACTTAACTCACACCATGTGTAGAATTAGTGTCATGGGCATGAGCATGGCTATAATTACCTTAAAGCATGATGCTGTTATCCCTTGCTTGGGGTATATATTCTCTCAAGAAGAGCCAGATTCACCAATCTTCTGCTTTTAACTTTAATAGCAATGTGATCTGTTCTAAGGGGAGTTAAAAAATATTATTATTAAGGTATTTGCCCCCGATTTTCCATGTAATTTTTTTACAGAATGTCACCATATTTCATGTATCAAAAACAAACCTCAGCAGTCTATGGGCCATATGTATAAACAGATTTTCCCATAGACACAGAATGGGGAAAAAACCTTTGATACATCTGGCCCTATATTTCTTAATCATATGACACAGTTGTTCTTATTCTCGGTTTTGCTGAGCAGTAACCTTACTACAAGTCAATCTGCAAGATGTAATAACATGATATTATCAGTTTGGATCTGTATCCGCCGTATGTACTTATTTTCTACAGTGGGCATAGATTTTTGTTTGCCACTTTTATTAGCAAATTTAGTTTTGCCGAATGAAAGGGGGACAGGGACCCACCTGGGGGTGCTCTTATGACCCTCTCTACGGACGTTGCATTGTAAATTCAGAATTTCGGGTGCACTGTAACATAAGAATTTCAATTTTCAGTTGGGTGTTTTTTATTAATTCAAATATAACTCATGGAGCTATACCCAAATCTTCACCTTAGTTAAAATCAGTAAAACGTCATAGGTAATTTCCGAGGTTTCACTAGTTTTATGAGGGTATCGTGTTAATTTGTAACAAATTATAATGTTTGTAATTTGCGTATGTAGCCGCTCAAACATTGAATAATCAATCTTCAAAAACCCAAGTCTACATATAAAATATTTAAACAGTTCTAATTATGAGAGTATACCTTTAGATGGGGACTTTCCAACTCTCCCATCTTTGATGGGGTGGTTGTTCCCACCAAAAAAATACATTAATATGTTGAAAATAAACGAACGGACCCCATCAGTAAATCCTGATAATTCTGTATATGACTTTCAGATTTCTAATAGGAACTAACACCTTAACATATAGAGTTGAAAATGTATTCAAAAGAGTTTTTTAAGAAACTATATAATTTAAGAGTTAGAACTTTAAAATTGCTTTAGAGATAAACCCGTTTTAAGATTTATTCCTTTGTCTCCTCCCTTACGGTAATTTTTTTAAATTTAGAAGTTAATTAGAGAATCGTGAGGTTCCCTGATCATGAAGTTTTGAAATCAAGGCTTACCTCAAGAGCTGGAGAAAAGTAGCGACCATCCGTATCGCTTGCCCGTCATTAGTGCCTGGCAGGGTGGCTAGGTACATTGCGGGCTGCTTCGCCGATTTGGCGTTGCAACGCGATTAGCTTTATTTATGTATTTATTTACTCAACTCCATTGGGCCTTATTCTGGAGTTTACAACTCCCCACCCTGCTCCTCCCCCGCCCCTCCCCACCACTCCGCAGCACTCCCTCGAGGAGCCATCACTGCTCAGGACTGCTGTGCTGCTCTGCAAGAAGGACTGCTGCTCTCCCACTTTGCTGCCTGAAGGAGAAGGATTGCATCTTGAGCCTAGGAATACCAGAGAGTGACTCCATGGGCTAGTTTGGAGACCTTCTGATCAGAGCCTTAGGGACAGAAAAGCTCCAACCATCTTGAACCCAGCATCTGGACCCTGCCTGTTATGAGTCTTGATCCTCAAGTGCTGCCACCCCTGTCCTGGACCGGTCGGAGTGGGCTTGAATGTGGTCTACCACAGAACAGATGCAGTGTGCCACATCACCCTGCAGCTCCTCAGAACCGCTGCAGTGCAAAACATCTCAAAGCAGGGCCTCGCATTGCAGAACCATGGTTGTGCAATGCATCATGACACAGCTCCTTGCAATGCTACCACACAACCCATCGTAACCTCCTATGCGCAACACATTCGCTGTGCAGATCCTCACAAACCTCTGCAATCCGGATTTAAGGTCCTTTGTTCAGCAAGTCTAACTTCGTACCTGAATCTGGACCATGCTTCATCATGGCCATCCTGCACGTGTGAATTTGTCTCAGTCCGCCGCAACCAGATAACCACAGTTGGCATTTTCTGCCTCTAAGCACTGTTTTCACTCACATTTTTTGAATTGCATACCTCTGCTTCCATTGATTGGATTTTCCTTCTTTTGGTCTCAAATAATGTATTCCATTTTACTTTGTATTTCCAAATTGGAGGAGTATTTTTCTTGTTTTGTATTTTCACTTTATTAGTTTGAAGTTTTCATGAAAACTTTATACATTGCCTCTAAGTTAAGCCTGACTGCTTTGAGCCAAGCTACATGAGGGTTAATCACAGGTTAATTTGGGGTTTTGCTTGTGTTTTACCCAGATCACTGACATAATATCTAGGGACAAAATATAGACTACTAAAAATATCGATGCGAAAATATCAACAGACAAAATATCGAAATCCTATCTACAAAGAGGTAAGTACAAAAATATCGACTCCAGAATATCGTTTAAAAATATATACTTTGTAAAAATATCGAATTTCTTAAAAGTAATGTAAAATTAAAAAAAATTAAAAATAAATAACTAAAATATACTTAATAATACTTAAATAACCTTCAAATTATTAAATAATTAATTTAAGTTATAAAAAAATAATAACATTCTATTTGTTAAAACATATATATATATATATATATATATATATATATATATATATATATATATTTTTTTTTTTTTTTTTCTCCCCAATGATGCGGCACTCAGCGTTTATACTTTATCAACAACAATTCCTTTATTTCTCCAGCTCGGACCAACGCGTTTCAGCCATCACAGGCTTTGTCCGTGAACAAAGCCTGTGATGGCTGAAACGCGTTGGTCCGAGCTGGAGAAATAAAGGAATTGTTGTTGATAAAGTATAAACGCTGAGTGCCGCATCATTGGGGAGAAAATTGTAATGGGCCCTGATCCGGCCCCTTTGCAGAGCACCCGCAGTTGAGCGCCCGGTGCCTTTGGATCATCTTGGTGGAGAGATATATATATATATATATATATATATATATTAACATAATATTATTAAAAAAACATACAATATTTTTGCCGTAGGATAGCGGGAGTGTAAAAATTACTATTCCCACTCCAGAGAGTGCAACAGTAGGGAAAGCGTTGGATAGCATAGGGGTAAAAATTACTATTCCCACTCCAGTGAATGCAACAGTAGGGAATGTAAATACTTCATATATTATTTAAAAAAATATATATATTAATATCTATAAAAAAATAATTAAAAGTCATTACCAATTTAATATAATATAATAATTAATCAATTAACAATACAAATTAAAATTAATTATTACAATTAGTTACCTATTAATACAAATTAATTACAAATTAACAATTAATTAATTAGCAATTAAAAATTAATTAACAATTAATTCAAAATAAATACAAATAAATTATTTAATTAATTATAATTAAATTACTTCCCACCCTATTCCCCTATAAACCCACAACCAGAAAATAAATTAGTAAAATTAACATAATTATCAATTAATCAATTAAATAAAATTAATTGGAAATTTCAATTTAATTAATTACCAAATAAAAAATAATTAACAATTAATTAACAAAATACCAATAAATACATTTACATATTTAATTAATTATAAATAAATTACTTTCCACCCTATTCCCCAATAAACCCACAACCCGCTACAGAATTAAATTGCGCAAAAATTAAATAACATAAACGCCATTAATTAAAATAAATAATAACATAAATACACACTTTTCACACATATAATAACATAAAAAGACTATCAAAAATTCAATAATATTAGAAATTCGATAATTTTCATAACCTATATTATATACTTCGATATAGGTGGTTCGGCCTCGCTTGCTGCACTCGCTCGCCACAGTGCAGTATTTACGCCTCACCACTTTCAAATGTCACTAGCCGCCACTGAAGGAGAGTACAATCTAAATACTCACAGTAGGAATCTCCCTGTGCATGTGGGCCAATAATCAACAAGGTAAGTTTTTTCCCAGCATTGGAACCTAGAAATTCCATTGCTACGCTACACCTCTTCCACATTCCTTCTTCTTTGTAGAAGTGCACAAGGGATGGCATTAAAGGGAGTGTGATGATCATGAAATTGAGTATCGATTTAGCCTTTGGACCATTGTAAGTGTATTTCGGCAGGTTATCTTCCACAGATCAACCATTTATCACCCTTATTCCGTGATATTCCAAAGCTTTTACTAACTGCTGACCAATGCAGTCTGGGCGAGTCATCCTAGTTTGGAATTGGTACTTAACACCCCAGAAGATGTTATCCACTGACAATATTTCGTCTTCATCTGGACTGTAAATTACATTTGAGTTAAAGCCGCCTGTCAATGCCATGTTCCAGGCAGGTTCGGCACATCTCAAATATGAGATAGTTTTGATTAATAGTCCATGATTGTCTTTTATTTTTTGGACCGTAGGTTGGGTGTAATAATTAATCAATATCGCTGTTCTCTTATTGTCCAGACATCAGTCCGTAAGTTTGATTAGGTGGATGCTGGGGTCTGGAGATTTTAACGGTTCGTATGTAATATTTATTTCTGTGGATACTTAAACTGCTAGGGTGATATTTCCAACGCCCATGTCTCTTGTAGGGCAATTATGTCACAAGTGGCCCACTCAGGAAGAGGGAGGCCTTCTTCAAGCAGTTTTTTTGCTCCTGCTATATTCCATTATAAAATGTGGATATTGCCTTCCTGAGAATTTTTCACTTTATCTTTCCTTTGTCAATTAGTTTTCTTGGTGTTAGGAATGCTTGGGAGCCAGTTACATTGGTTTGTGTTTTGATAGATTTGTGCTTGCAGGTCTTTAATAGAACAAGTCAGGTCATGACTGGTTCTCCCCTTCACATTCTGTAAGATTGAATAAACCAGTTTTATTTCAGTTATTTGATTTGGCTCTTGTTTGCCTCGATGCGTTTGATTTCCAATCAGAGGGCAATGATATTGAGGTACAGTTGGTATCGATAATTTTATACCCCAGGCTACAAATTGGACAGAGTTGTTTATTATTAGCTGTTCCATCTCTGCCGTCTGCCAAGTGGTTAGTGTTTGGTCTTTAGATTTATTTTGTCCCATTGTGAGAAATTGTACTGCCAGGAGGTAGGCCGTACGGGGCAGATTTACAATAACTGGTGCATCCCCAGGGATGCGCCAGGTATTGTGCGCCGCAGCTCCGCCACCCATGGTGCGCCGCATTTACAATGCGGTGCAAGCGCGACGCAGCTCCAGCAAGGCTCGGGGGTGCCCTATCTGTCCAATGCTGCCTCAAGCCTTACGCCTGCTTCAAGCAGGCGCAGGGTTTTGACGCAGCATTGGCCTAAAACTGACTGAGTGAAATCTTGTAAATTTCACTCAGCCACTTTTGCGAGGCGCACCTGCCCCGGAACGCCCACCCTGCGCCGGAACGCCCACATGTGGCGCAGGGCTTTACAACGTGACGCATCTGCCTAGATGCGTCACATTGTAAATAGGTCGCAGGGATGCGCCACATTTACGCCGCGGTTTGCGTGACGCAAACGTGGCGCAATTCCAACATCAATCTGCCCCGCTGTGTTTTAAGTCCAGAATATGTTACTTCTATTCAGAATGTCATACCTTTCTCGCGATTCATATGCAAGCGTCCATGTTATCTGTTGTGGTACCTGGTTTTGCCTACTTGTCCTTAATGATTCAGTTTGATTGCAGTCCTCTGAGGTGGGTTTTTTTCTGATTTTGAATGTGAAATCTAAGTTGTCCTTATGGTGATCGGTTATCGTCTCTTACTTTATGTAGCAGAGTGTATTTTCTAGACGTTTCTGGCTGTCACAGGCCATTGTGCTCTTTAATTTCCTACTGCTGTTGCGTAGCTTTGCGTCTGGGCTGTCTAATCATTAATTTGCTTTTGAGATTAGGTTTGAGTTGCTGACAATTTTGAGACTACCTGTTCCTGAGAAAGAGGTTTCGAGCACTGGCCGATATCTGCAGATTTGATGGCATTTGTGAGCTTGATGGTGTTGGGGTTTTCCCTTTGTTGTTTACCAGTCTACCTATTCCC
The DNA here is from genome assembly GCF_964263255.1 of Lissotriton vulgaris. NCBI lineage: Eukaryota > Metazoa > Chordata > Amphibia > Caudata > Salamandridae > Lissotriton > Lissotriton vulgaris. Next base: position 167,138 of record NW_028240629.1, on the reverse strand, counting down.
ATCTTGACTTTTTGTACTATCAGATTGTCTGTACCGACCCCATTATGTAATCCGATTTTGTCATATTCTGATGTTTCGCTCGTAGCTTATTTTAAATATGATGGTGTCATGTGGCCATTATATATAGAGACACTTTGACATGTAGGGCCGCTGAAGGGTCTATCATGGATGCGGAAAGTTGTAGATTTAAGATTCAACTGTCCCCCAACGACTCACTGTCGGGGCTGCTGATTTACTGGCCTCCGGGTAACATCAAGCAGTTCGTGAACTCTCTGCTTGAAGAGGCCCCAATGCTAATAGCGTCGGCACCCAATTTTCTCCTGCTTGGAGATTTAAACCTACATTTCGACTCAGCGGAGGATAAAGCTGCAAATGACCTAAGATCCGAACTTGGGTTGGGGAACATCACCCTCCATAATCAGGAGCCCACCCACGTCAAGGGCCATTTATTGGATACAGTGTTTTCTAATCTTCCCCTTCTCTCCATGTCACCGTCCCTGCCTCTCCCTTGGACTGATCACTTCCTGATCCCCTTTCAACTGAGTTTTGTTACAGCTCCCCCACCTCCCCCGGCAGCCACAGCACAAGTACCAGTGAGGGCATGGTCGAAACTCCCGGTCAGCGATCTTACACGCAAGCTGACACATACCATCCCGGTGCTTAATAGGGATCCTATAGAGGCAGATGAGGCTTTCTGCGAATGGCTCAGCACAGCCTTAGATGCAGTACTTCCCCTGAAAATAGCCAACAGGAAGACGGGGGGCCCCAAATCCTTATGGTTCACCCCAGAGCTGGGTCTTCTGAGAAAAATTTGTAGAAAGAAAGAACGTGACTGGTGGAAAAACTGGGCAGGAAACTCCAAAGAAGAGTACAGGGCAGCCATGAGAACGTATAAAGTGGCACGCAATGCCACCAAAGCGGCCTACCTTGAAAATAGGATAAAATCATCAGCCAATTCTTCAAGGGAAACCTATAAAATTCTCAAAGCGCTGCTCAAAGTTCCAGTATCTCCAGAACCCTCAGAGGGGAGTACGGACTGCTGTAACCTTCTGGCCCAGTACTTTGACCAGAAAATTCAAAACATCATAGCCGGCCTCCCCTTGCCCCGTCAGAGCCCGCCCTTAGGGGAGAGCTGTCTGGCCACTGACAGAGCTGTGCTGGACAAGTTTGCCCCGATCACTAGGGAAGCTTTCTGTAAAGAGCTGGCCGCGCAAAAAAGTGGCTCTCCGACGGATCCCATGCCTATGTACATCCTAAAGCAGTTTACGGATGTCATAGCGGGTCCGGCAGTAGATCTACTCAACGCTTCCTTTGCCGCCGCCAAGGTCCCCCCCAGTTGGAAGCAGGCTATAGTAAAAGCCCTGCTAAAAAAAGCGGGGCTTGACCCCGCCGATTTGTCCAACTTTCGGCCAATCTCCTTACTGCCAGGGATGGGAAAGATTGCTGAGAAATGGGTTAACCGGCAACTCTCGTCCTTTTTGGAATCCAACGAGTTGTTACGGCACACCCAGACTGGCTTTCGGCCCGGTCAGGGCACTGACTCGGCGCTGATCACCATGGTAGAAGAGGGCAGGTGCATCTTAGATTCAGGAGGATCAGCAGCCCTGGTCCTCCTGGATCTGAGCGCGGCATTTGACACAGGATCTTGATCCACCGGTTGGAGGAGCTGGGAGTAAGAGGCCTGGCGCTCACCTGGCTAACGTCATTCTTGAGTGATCGAACATATCAAGTGTGCGAAGGCAACAATAGATCAGTGCCCACCCCCTTCAGTGCGGTGTCCGGCAGGGCTCATCACTGAGCCCTACGCTTTTTAACGTCTACATGGCCCCACTGGAGGGGGAGGTCGCACCCTTTGGAGTGAAACTCGCAACGTACGCGGATGACACCCAATTGATTTTTTCGCTCTCGCTCGCAGAAAACCATGGTGAGAAGTTTGCCACCTGCCTTACCAACATCATGGCATGGATGGCCGACTCAAGACTCAAGCTTAATGCCTCCAAAACCGAGGTGATGTTGCTGGGAAATCTCTGCACTTCCCTTCCCAAATGTATGTGGCCGGCCTGCTTAGGAGATCCTCCGACCCCGAAGGGATCCATAAAAAGTCTTGGCGTCTGGCTTGAACCGGAGCTGTCGATGCACACTCAGGCGAAAAAAAACGCAGGATGTTGCTATGGGCTGCTCCGCTCAATACGGAAAGTTATGCCCTTACTCCCACTAGACTCCAGGAAATTGCTGGTACAGGGCCTTATTCTGTCAAGACTGGATTATAACAACGCCCTTTTCCTGGCTGCACCGGAATACACCCTGAACGTGCTCCAGAGGGCACAGAATGCAGCCGCAAGACTGCTGACGAATACACCCAGAAGAACGTCAGCGAAACCGGCCTTGAAAGCACTCCATTGGCTGCCCATAAGAGCGAGAGTGATATTCAAAGCGCTCTGTACAGTGTTCAGAGTCCTCCAAGGCACAGGCCCTCCGATCCTCAGAGATCTGATCCGCCCTTACAAATCATCACGAACGCTCCGCTCTGGCGAGGAAAACCTGGTAGCTATCCCGAGAGCAAAAAGAGCAAGGACCGGAGGACGCCGCTTTTCAATAAATGCGGGTCAGCTATGGAACTCCCTCCCAACATCAATGAGGAAAGAACCTAGCTTGACCAGATTCCGAAAATCTCTGAAAACGTTCCTTTTCCCCCAGAATGACTAACATCTCTGGATGCGGTTCAGAGGAGGTCTGTCTGTGTGTACACGTAGCGCTGGGACGCTCAAGGGCAGCCATGCGCTTTAGAAATTCTTTTTCATTTCATTTCATGTATGTTCTGTTATTAGCATGAAAGCTCCGGAGACTGGACTTTCTATAATGCCATTGAGGTGAATGGCTGCATATTATCCCTTCCTGAACTCTTGAGATGCTGTTAAAGAGGTCACATCCACTGCCCTGGTATTATGTTGACATTATGGTCAAGACATTTTTATTCTGAAAGGAACATCCTTCGAGTAATACAGCTTTATAGTTCAGAGTATGTGGTGAATCATAATAACCAATTATAGTTTCCAAGTTTTAAAATACTGTAAGTTGCTGGGTTTTGAATTGCACGTTTTACTTAAATGGCACGTAATTCACCAACCTGAGAAGAATAGACAAATGATTCAATCATAGAAGAATATGAACAGTGAAATATGGGTCACACAAATGTTAAGTAGAAGCATTATATTGCCGCGCCTCTTTTCACTTAGCTATGCCAGTAATTGATTTTCGAGAAATTTTGGTCAGGAATTACAACCAATGCAAAACATTACAAGGAGATTTTCTGGTAGTATCACATACTTACATGGGCGGATCGTCTTCAGAGTTTCAGGGCATAGCCCTGCCACCTGCAAGACCCACAGGTCCACTTCTAAATTAAATTATTTCAGCTGTGATAATTGAATTTGACAGTGTTCATTTAAACACCACTTTCGGGTTTACATGACCTCTTCAGGGCGCAGGTCAGCCGTCTCGGCCTCTCCACCAGGCTCCTGATGACAGGTGGAGGAGATGGAGGGTGAACCAATGACTGAGTGAGCGCGAGTAGGAATAAGGGAAAGTGAGGGAGTGGATAACGTTTTGTGTATCAAAATGAGTGAGTGAGGGGGATATTGTGAAAGTGAGTGGTAGTGAATCTGGGAGTATGTATTGCAGTTAACATTCTACCGATATATAAGAAACTCCATCCTGCTTTCTCCAGTAGTCACTAACACCCTAAAGGGATCAGGATAGTCTATGGAAATTCCTCCATTTCCCCATATTTTTGTAAGCTTCTTTGGGCATCTTCTTTTTTGAAATGTCGTCATTTCTGCACAATGCACCTGTCCATATTGCAGAACCAGTCACTTAAACCTGTCACTGGCTATTTCCCATCGAACCAGCGCCAATCCAGTGTTAAACAACATCTCTGCATATTTGAGTATAGTGTGATCACCCTCATATACCTAGTAATGTTGCTTTTGGGGTTCATGTTTATCTGTTTCAGTCACATTTGCTATACTGTTGTTTACCTTATTACTTTTATTCGGGGACACCTCTACTTTCGGTAGTCCAGATGATGGCAAAAGAGAAACACTAGAGGGAGTGCTACTGTACAAAGCTGGCATACGAGGGTGTAGTATCGCATAGATACGTACTAGTGTTCAGCATGTTTGTCACAAACTGAACACCCACCCTCCACAGGTGTCATCAGTCAGATGACCCTGCAAAATAAAAAGGGCTGAGCGCACGAGCTCAGGGCCAGTTTAACCACCCCACTACTGTGTCCTGTGTCCATCATTATTAGTGATACGGGCCTCGGGCCCACACATCATTACATTGGCGACGAGGCGGACGCTGCACCCTGCATGCAGCAGCCCAGCAGCTGTGGAAAAAGGGGGAGAGAGCTGTTCGTGTCGAGGGCACCCCCAGAAGCCGGTGCGGAATGTGCCAGAGAGCCTGCGGGCGTGTGCAGAGCTCCAGGGTGAGGACGAGGTGACCGGGAGCCCACCCCTCACCTCATGTGCCTACTGAATCTGCCCCCTGCATAGAAGTGGCGTGGGGAAGAAGAGCGAACTGACCGGAGCCCACCCGTGTCGCCACGATGAAGTGACCCCCACCGAAAAGTGCCAGCCGAGCAGAGCCCACCCACATCGGCCGCAGACCGTTGTGGCAACAGGGAGAGACGCCCGCAAAGTAGTGAACCACGCGGTTCCCACCCACGTAGAAGACAAGGCCCACCGGCCGAAGGTAAGAGCCGCAGACGGGGGAACTGAAAGTAAAGTGGGACAGCTGTGTGGCAGACGGAGAGTGGAGCAGCTTCCCACTCCTCTGCCCCCCCTGCCCCCCTGCGAGATGAGTGACTGGTGTCCGTGAGAGAGCTGGCCGCCTCTGGCGCCAGCCCATGCCCCAGAGCGGTGAAAGAACGAAGCGGCGACTGCCTTGAGTGTGGTCGAAAGAAGAGCACCAGCAAAGCTGGGGCGTGACCGGTGCCAGCGACGTGGAGGTAAAGGACAGTGACACTTGCGTGGACGAACACCGTGACACCCACTGGAAACAGATGGTCACTGCAACAGTACAGACAACAGGGAAGCACTACGCACAGACACTGGGCAGAAGCCAAGACTACAAGACAGCCGCCCAAAGCAGCAAGTCACTGAAGGGACAGCAGAGCGCAATCAGAAGCGCGCCAAAGCAAGTGAACTGTGACGGAAAGAAAGAAGTGGTTGCGCAGACAACCAGAAGCAGGAAGACTCCCGATGAAAGGAGCCAACCCCCCGCTGGTCACAGGGAGGAAGATGCCGACCACCCCGTTGGTCGCAAGAAAGAAGAAGCCGACCACCCAATCTGGTCGCAAGACAGAGGAAGCCGATCACCCAGTTGGTCGCAAGGAAGAAGTAGCCGACCACCCAGTTGGTCGCAAGAAGGAAGAAGCCGACCACCCCACTGGTCGCATGAAAAAGCCAACCTGCCAGTCTGGTCGCAAGACAGAAGAAGCCGAACTGCCAGCTTGGTCGCAAGGATGATGCTGACCTGCAAGAAGTCAGCGAGCGAAGAATCTGACAAAGACATCTGACAAGAGGAACTGAGAAGACATCTCTGAAGAGAACAACGGAGGGGATGTCCACGAAAAGGACCAGGTAGAAGACTGAAGCGAAGTCTAACAACATCAACCAGAAGTCATAAGGAATCAGGCGAGAGAAGGTCGTGACGACAGGTCCAGTCACAGATGGATGTGAAGATTGTGTCCTAGGGGAGGACAAGACCAGAGAGACCTGGGTATAGTGGACGCTACACGGTGACACCTGGTGACGGAAGACCAACCAGATGGAAGACCAGACCACGTCGCGAAGAAAGGATGAGAAGACCAATCCTGAGTGGCACGACGCGACGTCGAAGTGAGAAGAGAGGAAAGGAGAAGAGCAAAGAGGTGTGCGTGATGGAACACCACAACACACACCAGAAGGGGAACACCCGATAGGGAAAGTGAAAGGATGCAGGGACATCCAAAAACAGCACCTGGAAAACATCAGCACCACTGGGAGCACACATCTACGTGCAACCTGAAGATCACCCAGGAACGACAGAGGCGAGCAGGCCGGTCCTTTGGTAACAACCACCTCTGGGATGGAGCAGACACAGAACCGATATCCTGGGGCAGAGGCCTCAGGGACACCGGTGGCAGCGGATCCCAAAATGAGAGATGGACCGTTGAAGCTTGCTCTGAAGATCCAGGGAGAACAACGGTAGCATGCAACAGAACAAGTGCCAACAACACCCCTTTCAGGTGGAGCTTTGGACACAGAGAAGAGACCCGTAGCGACTCCTCCAACGCGCTTGGAGCGACAAGGAGGCAGCCCACCGGTCCAGTGGAAGCCTGGCAGCAAAGGGCCTCCGGGTCGTCCAGTGAGAGGGGACACCCACGAGAGAGGGGTATCAGTGAGAGTGATATCCTGCAACTGCAGATCCTGTCAGAGACAGCCACCAGTTGGAGAAAACACCTCAACCAGAAGTATACCGTGGACAGCAGAACATCAGCACCTTTTCACCAACTGGGTGTCGAAAGAAAGGAACTGGAAAGGATACTTCCCCTGCGCAAGTACTCAAAGGAGCACATCCACAGTGCACCAGAACATTGTGCCAAGGAGAACTAATGGTCTCGGCTGCAAGGACACCCTCGCCGGCAGAAGACCAGCAGTGAAGAGACTATGTGGAAGTCGTCCACATCGAGTTATGTTTGTTTTGCAATTTTGTATTTTTCTTCCGCAGGTTCGTACTTCATTTTGTTTGGACCTTTATTAAAGTTTGGGAGGGATGTAGTATCGGAGAGATGCGTTCTAGTGTTCAGCATGTTTGTCACACACTGAACACCCACCCACCACAGGCGTCATCTGTTAGATGACCCTGCTAAATAAAAAGGGCTGGGCGCACGTGCTCAGGGCCAGTTTAACTACACCACTACTGTGTCCTGTGTCCATCATTATTAGTGATGCGGCCTAGGGTCCACACATCATTACAGAGGGCAACTAACAGCACAGGCTCGAATCTGATTCATGGGCACCGGACATTTTTAATTTAGCCTACATTGCTTAATTTTTCTCCAAGTGTATGGCAATATCCAGCAGGGTGCAGTCCTCTAAGTCCCAAGGAACAAAACTGCAATCATCTTTCTGAGACACTCGAGGGGTCATTTTAAGAGGAGACTGACCGGATCATGGCTCTACTATATACAAGGGGCTAGTAATAGCAACTGGGGTCATGGACTTCAGTGTGGCCACAAGTTCAGACATCAACTTAGCAGCATCATTGTTTTCGGGTTTGACCTTAACATCCTCCATATCCAGGTCCATGTCCATTTCCATTTCTGTGTCTTCGACCTCTATAGTTAAAGCACATTCATGAGTGGCAGGGGCAGGAACGTGGGCAGAGTGCGGATGGAAACAGCAAACTGCAGGCTTTCTGCTCCTCCCCATACTCCTCCCCTCTGTGTTTGAGCCTCACCACCTGTCTCCAGGCCGTCTACCTCACCTGCACCTGCAACAGTAGTAATCAGTGTGGTGTGGTACGGGTGGGCAGCGTAGCAGCATAGTTTGAAGTGCCGGCCCGCTCCGCTGCAGCTTCGTGACCTCTCCTGGTGCCTTACTCCTGCCCGGACCTGAAGCCGATCGATGGGAAAACAGTTTGAGATTTAGGCGGGCTCATGGTGCTGCACACAACGCACAAAACAGCTTGCAGCTCCCCCTCCAACCGTCACTTCCGTCACTTCCATCCAATCCACTCTCCAAAACACCTTTTTGTGTGGTAGCCCATTAATAAATGCATGATATTCCCACTGTCCTTGCACCCTGTTCAGGCATAGATGAGATGTAATGAGCCTGTAGGCTTTGAACTGCATCCATGTATATTACATTTGGTGTAATCTTTGCACAGAACTAGGTAGGACTATCAGTATACAGCAGGTGCAGATGCACCAGGTCACCGAGGCCCTGATACAACTGCGTCTGCTTCACTATTAAAGGAGACCATCTGTACAACACCTGTTCCCAGTAGTTCTAATTGGAGCACCTGTACACCAGTCAGTGATTGTGAAAGAGTGACCGTGTGCGAGTGCATTTGTGAGTGAAAAGCAGTGAATGGGTACATTTGTGTGTGAAAGCAACCAGGGAAAAAATTGAAAATAGTATGGTGAAACCGTGGCAAGTATTACACCCCACCACTTTCAGGGATCACCAGCTACCATTGTTTAACTTTTCTTAAATTTTTGGAAAGTCTCCTGAGTTTCTGGTATCTAAGAGTAGAATGTTTCTTGTTGATTAATCAAAATCTTACAATAATCGAAAAAATAAAAACATCATGAGGCAAATCAATGTAACCAAAATTATAAAAACATTGTTAAAATGAATTATTACATATGTAGATTTACCAGGATCCGACAAAAGATGATTTCCTTATACATTTCTATATTATATTAAATAAGAAAACATTAATTTCTAGGGCTTCTAGAGACCATATAATATATGCCATTTTCAGTTCCACTGTTCTCATAAATTTCTGGTATCTTAATTTAAAAGTCAACACCAATTGTACCACACAATGACAATTTTACATAAAAAAACCTACATTCATTATTCGAAGATAGACTTTGTGATGACATTATCTTTTCATTGGAAGTGCCTCGGTCCAACTTCTTCCCACTGGTTACGAGGACTATGGGGCACTGAATTTACCCTGAGGATGGATCACAAGCCCATGAGTGACATTTTTAGAAGAAAAGGTGCTAGGTGAGCCACACCCGAAATCCTGCAAACTCGAAATGACAGTATAGACGCCAGGAACCTTACTGTAAAATTGTGTATATGCATGATTTGAGGAATGTTTCAGCTGTTTTTGTTAATGTTTGTGTCTATGGGCAGCAGTTGCAGGAGCATTGATGAAATAGGAGCTGAGGCATCTTTGGAGGATTTTATGTGCGGCACTTATTAGTCACTTACCCGAGGCTCTTGTTGCATCTTCTTACGTCAATAAATTACCTCCTCGATGCAGTCGCATGATAATCAACTTCTTAGCACAGTCCCATAGGTCTAAGTAAGCAGATAGCAATAGAGATAGTTCCAACACAATCAATTGCCCTTAAAGTAAAGGTCGCTTATGTAACATAAAGCATAAGCTTGACGCAGAATCAGGTGGTACTGGAAAGTGATATTTCTGGAGGAAGTGCTGAATCTGGAGCAGAATCCACTAATGGAATTTCCTTCTCGGAGATGTTCCTGTGAGGGTAGGTCATTGAACAATAAGACTATTCTCTAGATTTAGCACTCTCTCCAGAAATTGGGGCATTTTTCAGTATCACCCAGCTGCAAATCACTCCTCACATCACTCTTAACAGGATCTAAGGTCCAATAAAGGCCCTGCTAACACAAGAACGTATACAGAGTGCCAGTGCTTTGGAGCTAGGTTTGAGCTTTGTCAGCCACCCTACGCACCTGTAAATAACGAGTACCCAATAGAAGGCAGAACGTGATGGTCCTGGGTCATCACTTTCTCATTATTTACTATTCACTTTTGCCCCCTAATGTACACAACTGGAATGAGAAATCAGTTTCAGCCTCAGAAAATATGACCCAACAATATATTAAAAATATGTGCATACACGAAACTGTATCCCACAATATAAATATGCATAGTAATAAAAAAAAATATGCATGCATACAGAAATGCAGTTTGAAAGAAAATAGCTTTTACTAAACCAAACAGTGCTTCGGGTGGAATTAATTTGCGTTAACAAGGTCAACAACACGCAAACAGAGCGAGAAGGAGCAGTAGTCTTGCAGCTTGTTTTATTAATGTGTGTAGGCTGCATGTTTAATTACTTCAGTGCAAAAGAGCATTGATTGCTGTTAGATTGAAAGGGGGTGGAGACGCTTGCTCGAAGGTGGCGTGCTCCGCAGAATTAATGTTCATCCCTCGCTACTAAAGGGGCTAAAATGCTCTATGAAATGTGGTCAATTATTTCATTTTGTAAACTCATATAACGTTTTTACTTCTAACATCTTGTTTGAGACGAGGAGCTGCTTTCAGGCGGGGAAGGACGAAAGGGGAAGATTACGGTAGCATCCAGTGGTCATACTTCCTTTTCAATCCGAAGGTGGCAGCATTAATTATCGAGATATCTGAATGTATTTGCATGCAGTAGGCGGTATTGAAAAGCATAGTCTCTCTATCCCGATTAGAAATCATTATGTTCAGTGTTGGGCTGCGGGCGGGGGATATTTCTGAAAAGTTTTACCCAAACTGTGGGACGTGACCCACTGGTGGTCGGAGATGGTTTTTAGTTGCCGCTCTAGTACAGGAACCGCCCGTAAATCTGAGGGAACCTGAGCCAATAACACTTTCTTAATCACAGTGGTTCTCATTGGTATCATTCATTTCACTTCCCATTAACCAGCGAATAGGCTTTAACTATATGACTTCATAATATCGCCACATCGTGTGCAATGTGCTATACAGAGTGGCTGGTCATCATTTTCAATTCGAATTGTGGGACAGCTTCACCTTATATCCCCTACTTAACTCACACCATGTGTAGAATTAGTGTCATGGGCATGGCTATAATTACCTTAAAGCATGATGCTGTTATCCCTTGCTTGGGGTATATATTCTCTCAAGAAGAGCCAGATTCACCAATCTTCTGCTTTTAACTTTAATAGCAATGTGATCTGTTCTAAGGGGAGTTAAAAAATATTATTATTATGGTATTTGCCCCCGATTTTCCATGTCATTTTTTACAGAATATCACTATATTTCATGTATCAAAAACAAACCTCAGCAGTATATTTCTTAATCATATGACACAGTTGTTCTTATTCTCGGTTTTGCTGAGCAGTAACCTTACTACAAGTCAATCTGCAAGATGTAATAACATGATATTATCACTTTGGATCTGTATCCGCCGTATGTACTTATTTTCTACAGTGGGCATAGATTTTTGTTTGCCACTTTTATTTGCAAATTTAGTTTTGCTGAATGAAAGGGGGACAGGGACCCACCTGGGGGTGCTCTTCTGACCCTCTCTACGGACGTTGTATTGTAAATTCAGAATTTCGGGTGCACTGTAACATAAGAATTTCAATTTTCAGTTGGGTGTTTTTTAATAATTCAAATATAACTCATGGAGCTATACCCAAATCTTTACCTTAGTTAAAATCAGTAAAACGTCATAGGTAATTTCCGAGGTTTCACTAGTTTTATGAGGGTATCGTGTTAATTTGTAACAAATTATAATGTTAGTAATTTGCGTATGTAGCCGCTCAAGCATTGAATAATCAATCTTCAAAAACCCAAGTCTACATATAAAATATTTAAACAGTTCAAATTATGAGAGTATACCTTTAGATGGGGACTTTCCAACTCTCCCATCTTTGATGGGGTGTTTGTTCCCACCAAAAAAATACATTAATATGTTGAAAATAAACGAACAGACCCCCATCAGTAAATCCAGATAATTCTGGATATGACTTTCAGATTTCTAATAGGAACTAACACCTTAACATATAGAGTTGAAAATGTATTCAAAAGAGTTTTTTAAGAAAATATATAATTTTAGAGTTAGTACTTTAAAATTGCTTTAGAGATAAACCTGTTTTAAGATGTATTCCTATGTCTCCTCCCTTACGGTAATTTTTTTAAATTTAGAAGTAAGTTAGAGAATCGTGAGGTTCCCTGATCACAAAGTTTTGAAATCAAGGCTTACCTCAAGAGCTGGAGAAAAGTAGCGACCATCCGTATCGCTTGCCCGTCATTAGTGCATGGCAGGGTGGCTAGGTACATTGCGGGCTGCATCGCCGATTTGGCATTGCAACGCGCGCAATGTGATTAGCTTTATTTATGTATTTATTTACTCAACTCCATTGGGCCTTATTCCGGAGTTTACAACTCCCCACCCTGCTCCTCCCCCGCCCCTCCCCAGCGCTCTGCAGCACTCCCTCCAGGAGCCATCGCTGCTCAGGACTGCTGTGCTGCTCTGAAAGAAGGACTGCTGCTCTCCCACTTTGCTGCCTGAGGGAGAAGGATTGCATCTTGAGCCTAGGAATACCAGAGAGTGACTCCATGGGCTAGTTTGGTGACCTTCTGATCAGAGCCTTAGGGACAGAAAAGCTCCAACCATCTTGAACCCAGCATCTGAACCCTGCCTGTTATGAGTCTTGATCCTCAAGTGCTGCCACCCCTGTCCTGGACCGGTCGGAGTAAGCTTGAATGTGCTCTACCACAGAACAGATGCAGTGTGCAACATCACCCTGCAGCTCCTCAAAACTGCTGCAGTGCAAAACAACTCAAAGCAGGGCCTCGCATTGCAGAACCATGGTTGTGCAATGCATCATGACACAGCTCCTTGCAATGCTGCCACGCAACCCATCGTAACCTCCTATGCGCAACACATTCGCTGTGCAGGTCCGCACAAACCTCTGCAATCCGGATTTAAGGTCCTTTGTCTAGCAAGCCTAACTTCGTCCCTAAATCTGGACCATGCTTCATCATGGCCATCCTGCATGTGTGAATTTGTATCAGTCCGCAGCAACCAGATAACCACAGTTGGCATTTTCTGCCTCTAGCACTGTTTTCACTCACATTTTTTGAATTGCATACCTCTGCTTCCATTGATTGGATTTTCCTTGTTTTGGTCTCAAATAATGTATTCCATTTTACTTTGTATTTCCAAATTGGAGGAGTATTTTTCTTGTTTTGTATTTTCACTATATTAGTTTGAAGTTTTCATGAAAACTTTATACATTGCTTCTAAGTTAAGCCTGACAGCTTTGAGCCAAACTACATGAGGGTTAATCACAGCTTAATTTAAGGTTTTGCTTGTGTTTTACCCAGATCACTGACATAATATCGAGGGACAAAATATAGACTACTAAAAATATCGATGCCAAAATATCGACAGACAAAATATCGAAATCCTATCTACAAACAGGTAAGTACAAAAATATCGACTCCAAAATATTGTTTAAAAATATATATTTTGTAAAAATATCGAATTACCTAAAAGTAATGTAAAATTAAAAAAAATATTAAAAATAAATAACTAAAATATACTTAATAATATTTAAATAACCTTAAAATTATTAAATAATTAATTTAAGTTATAAAAAATATTAACATTTTCTTTTTTAAAACATATATATATATATATATTAACATAATATTATTAAAAAATATACAATAATATTACCGTAGGATAGCGGGAGTGTACAAGTTACTATTCCCACTCCAGAGAGTGCAACAGTAGGGAAAGCGTTGGATAGCGTAGGGGTAAAAATTACTATTCCCACTCCAGTGAGTGCAACAGTAGGGAAAGCGTTGGATAGCGTAGGGGTAAAAATTACTATTCCCACTCCAGTGAGTGCAACAGTAGGGAAAGCGTTGGATAGCGTAGGGGTAAAAATTACTATTCCTACTCCAGTGAGTGCCACAGTAGGGAAAGCGTTGGATAGCGTAGGGGTAAAAATTACTATTCCAAATCCAGAGAGTGGAACAGTAGGGAAAGCGTTGGATAGCATAGGGGTAAAAATTACTATTCCCACTCCAGAGAGCGCAACAGTAGGGAAAGCGTTGGCTAACGTAGGGGTGAAAATGACTATTCCCACTCCAGAGAGTGCAACAGTAGGGAAAGCGTTGGATAGCATAGGGGTAAAAATTACTATTCCCACTCCAGTGAATGCAACAGTAGGGAAAGTAAATACTTCATATATTATTTAAAAAAATATATATATTAATATCTATAAAAAATTAATTAAAAGTAATTACCAATTTAATATAATATAATAACTAATCAATTAACAATACAAATTAAAATTAATTGTTACAATTAGTTACCTATTAATACAAATAATTAAAAATTAACAATTAATTAATTAATGATTAAAAATTAATTAACAATTAATTCAAAATAAATACAAATAAATAAATTAAAATTTTAAATTAATTATAATTAAATTACTTCCCACCCTATTCCCCTATAAACCCACAACTCGCTACAGAAAATAAATTAGTAAAATTAACATAATTATCAATTAATCAATTAAATAACATTAATTGGAAATTTACATTTAATTAATTACCAAATAAAAATTAATTAACAATGAATTAAAAAAAATACCAATCAATACATTTACATATTTAATTAATTATAATTCAATTACTTTCCACCCTATTCCCCAATAAACCCACAACCCGCTACAGAATTAAATTACGCAAAAATTAAATAACATAAAATTCATTAGTTAAAATAAATTATAACATAAATACACACTTTTCACACTATAACCTATATTATATACTTCGATATTTTGACTTTCTATATTTTTAAAATTCGATATTACATTACTTACCTTAAAAACAATATTTTTGATGACTATATTCTGTCCATTCGATATTTTGTCCATTCTATATTTTGAAGTCGATATTTAGTCTGTTTACCGTTTTACCCAGATGAAAATTGTGGCTGCTGCTTGAGTGGAGTTTCAGTTACCTCAATCAGTAACACAATTTCTTACCGTCATCCGCTCAATTGTTGAGTCTACTACTCACTGTACTGTAATCATACTCTCTTTAGTCAGCTGGACTCCTTCCACCTGTTCTCCTTTACCCTGTGCTTCTATGTCACCACAAGGGATCCACAGTACCATCTGTTCTGTACTGCAGCCAATCCCCTCTTTGTTACTCTGAAGTTAGCCTCAACAGCTGGGAGTAGTAATATTTCTGATGATTTGCTCCAAACATTGGTGTAGCGTGAAGTGTGGCAGGTTCAGCAAAGGCCAGTTGCATCAGGTCAGCTGCACAGCTGCATGGAGGCATCTAGCGATTGTTAGTCCCTGTAGCTTACACAGGAGGTCAACAAACTAACCATTTGAGTCACTCCAAGTTAGCCTGGGATGAAGGTAATCAGGTCAAGTCTTCCTTCACAATCAGCAAGGCAGTCCTCTGACAGCAAGACAGTCATTCTTCTGTGACTTCCATAGGCCCGGGAGTGTTCTGAAAATTGTCTCCAGACGGCCACTATCTATTCCTGGCATTAGCCTTTGTGTGGGGGGATTCCCAGTCTTACAAGGGAAAGTTCTTCTGCTTACACTGTCAAGTGGAAACTTCTTCCTCTTCCCCTGTCAAGGTTCCAAACTCTCTAAGGGAAAATACAGGACAAAATACAGAGCAGACCTGGTGTCACATACTGTTGTGTGGGCAGGAGGCAAATCCCTTTGAAATGTAAGGGCGGTTGGGTCTATCTTCTCCACACCTAAGCTCCCCTTGAGTTACTGTCTGGAAGCAATACACACACTCCATCTTCAGAGCCATTTCCTATCATTTGACACAGGACACTGCCATAAGGCACAAATGGTTAGTAGAAGAAAATGGCAATGTTCTAATAGTTTAATTTGCAGAATTGGACTTAAAATCTTACTTTACCATTAAGGATGATTTTCAATTACATTTACTTTTTGTGTAATGGTGCAACCCAGTGTTAGTCAATGGGAGAGATAAGCCTTACGACAGTGAATAACAACTTGAAGAGTTTTTCCCTCTCAGGACAAGTAAAATTCGAGTGCACATGTCCTACTGTTTAAACACAATATACCTTGCCCTGTGACCTTTTAGGGCCTTCCTTAGGGGTGGCTTATAAGTATTAACCACTTGGCTCCTAATGACAAGGGTAACTCGTCATGCCCCTCCCATTCATTTCAATGGAAATCTCATTAAATGAGCTGAATTCCCTTAGCAGCCAAGTGGTTAAATGACGGGGAGACGCTGTCAGAATGGGCCAGGTTTAACATGATTGCTCCCCCCCAGGCAAAGGCTAGGAAAGACTAATTAATTCCTTGATGGTCTTAACTGCTTAGACAATAAAACATGGACAACAACCCTCTTTTTACAGTTTGATACCTATCCAAACCTAACTGTATCACCCTGGCATTAATCTCAAAGGTCAGTATACTAGCCCATGGGGATCCCTTCTCCCCATGTGTGGACCTTAACTGGCTCACAGATGTATCCCAATAGGTACACAGTACCACCATGGGCAGCAAGGTGAAGTAGCCCATTCCACACCTTGGGACAGACTTCTGTCCCAAATTCGGGGAAAACTACCTATAAAAACACCAAGCAGCAGAGGCCATTGACAGCTGTCAGTGTCAGGAGCCAGACCTCAGGTCATCCACTGGCAAGCGGAGGCTCCAAGAGAGGGTCTTGAGCAGGCGTTACTTCCAGCCTATGAGCTTGTAATGAGTTCCTTACTTCCCAAGCGACTCAAACCTTTGCCTCCCACCAGGAGCTGGGGATGGGATATGTGTCTGATCTGATAAGCTTGCCCCCCCTGGTTTGTTGGATAAAAACCTGGTTGAACTCTGAACTTGCGTTGAATCCCCAGATTCTAAAGGATTGTGTCACTTTAGAAAGAGTTAGTGATATACAGTGGCTGTCTTATATTAAGGCAATGTTTATGAAACTTGGGTGCCCAGAAATTTATCAAGCCCCAGAAGGAATTGTGAAAGCTGACATAAATTGGGTTAAAACACACTTCCTGAGCCTAATGGAGCAGGAACGGGAGGGTGAAGAAATAAAAAAGAACTCTGGTTAGGGCCGGTTATTTATTAATTTTATCTCCATCTATAGAGCCCTACCTAAGAATAGTCACAAAGCCCTTCCACCACTGGTTATTGATTAGATTTCATTTCAACCTGATTCATTTTTCACTGGGGAATTTTCAAGGTTGGAGCAAACCAGAGGATTTAGCACTTTGTAATTGTGATTGTTGCTCAATACAGGACACCACGCATTTTATATCATTCTGTGATTTTAATACTAACATCAGAAATAAGTTTTTAATCCCCCTTCTGAGAGACAAGGGCTTTTAACAGGTCAAACCAGCCTTATTGAACCTCCAATTATTGGATAACCCCTGGAATATTTTTAATATCGCAAGTTTTCTTGTAGCTGCTGTACGGATTAGGAAAATAAGATTTCCAGCAATGATTGGAATATGAATTTTATTGGAAGCTTAAAATATTATGAAATTGGTGTATCCGAGATATTTTCTTGCTTTTTAACATTCCTGTTTTCATCCAAATATATTTTATGATATGTGTTTTCTATGTGTACTTTTATGATTTTAATTAATTGAATAAAGTGGTTTTGATGATGATGATGGAGTTCTTTAGTTGCTCCTGAGGGTTTGCAGGCCTATCTGTCTTCTCAAAGTGGGGGGAACCAGCCCTGGGTGTTAGGCACCTTACTTCCACCCTCCTTCCCACAAGTCCAGTGGTGGTATAATGAGACTTGCCTCTTAAACTGGGGTTCGTACTCTGAGACTGAAATGGTGACTGGAACCATGATGAAAACTCATCTTTTTCCCAGGATAGGCTGAGCTACTGTTTTCATTGGAGTACGGGTCAAAGCGCCAGGATGCCCTTGGTGGTGACAGGTCGCGCTATATAAGTATGCCACAATACACAATACAACCAGAACCACCCTCAAGGGAGACACACTCTGTATGTGCAATGCCTGGGTCTGCATGATGCAGACCCATGATGCTCCAGCCCTCTGTAACTGCGATAGCACAGGGAGCACCTCAAGGTCAGAAGTGTCCTGCACCAGGGTCAGTAGTACAGTACTCCCTTTCCCAGAGCTGAAATCCCCATATCCATTGATACTCTCACTGTGGGGTGCCTCCATCACCTGTCCTCTTAGTCGCCGTACTCTCCTTTTGGGAGTACTACTACCAGAACCTAATATTCAGTGTGATCTTGGTGGGCTCTCGCCGCCCACTTTTTCAAACACTGGAGGTAATTCAATCTCAGAATGCAGTCAGTGGGCATCTTGGGACTAACTGTTGTCCCCCTCTGGGTCATTGAGCACCCCATTTTTAAGACACCAAATCCATAGGGTCGAAGAAATCCTGTCCATGGGCCTGAGTTACTCTGGCCACAATGGCCACCCAGTGTAGCTCCCGCCAGTGTATGGTTCTGAGTACAGACTGGGTCCCCTTCCTTGTGCCCCAGATGTGAACAATCAAAGCACAGGTGTTGGATATGAGGTGCCTCGGACAACCACCATGTTTAGGACTTCCCCCCCTATTCTTAGAAGGGGTGTAGGAACCCTTTCCCCCCACACTGTTTAGTGTGTGGCGCAATGAGTGCTGCAGGCCCATCAGTGTACAAAAAATGACCCTAGACATATGAATGCCGCAATGCTACCAACCATATGGTCATTCATTCCAAACAATAATTAAGAAAATGTTTATTTATTAAACATTGTATAACATCGTAGTGGGTGTGAGTGAAAAACATTCTCAATGCTCTGTATTCAGTGATACACACACATGACAAGTAAAGCTCAGCCCATTCTTGGTGAATCAACAATACAGATATGTGTTTCTGATTTCAGTCAATGTTTCAATCCCTAGGGAGATTATGAGACCCTGATCAGGACTCTGTATATTTCCGAAACTGAGAGCTTGAGTAAAAATGGATCTTGAAAAAGACTCAAAAGTTAATGCAAAAATAGCAGTCCTTAGGGCCTGATGTTTTAGGATAATGGTTGCAAAATCTGGGACAAGGATGCAAGGAGCTAAATGGAGGCATCGCTAAGTTAAGGGACACAGGCCCACAAGTAGCATTTAATTAACAAGCACTGGGTACTTGCAGTTCCCATTACCCCAGACTTACATGTACATCAAATGTACCAATCATGTAGATGCCAACAATACCATGTTTTTAGGGTGAGAGAACCAGCACCTACCACTGATGGTGTAAAAATGGGCTCAATTTTAGAAGGCAAATAAACTGGGGCACTGTGGCAAGGATAGGCCTCCCATGGAAAACACTGGGATACATAACAATTTTCCATTCTTCAGTTTGGGAGGAGCTAGAACCAAATAACTGGTGTCTTTTTTTAGAAATCCTCTCAATTTTAGATCCCTCCCAGTCAGTTTTCTATGCATCTTATACCACAGAGTCAGCCTTAATGGAGGTCACTGTCACAATCAGGCTTGCCTTAGATCATGGGAACACTGCTATGATGGTTCTCCTTGATCTATCAGCTTTGTTTGATACCATCTCCAATTCAATCCTGATCCAGAGACTGGTTTCAGAGGAGAAGCTTTGAGATGGCAGGAAAACCTTCTACGGAAGCAAACCCATACCGTATAACTCCAGACTATGGTCCTGGATAAAGGGGCTCTGCACAGATCGATTTTGAGTCCAACTCTCTTTAACATATATGCGGCTCCCCTGGCCAAGGTTATCACTGTGGACCCTAATTCGGAACTTTCTAAATTTAAATTTAGAGATTGCATGGTAAAAATCACCTCCTGGCGGCCAATCTTCTTCAGCTTAATTCCATTTGGATGAAGTTTTGCTCTTTGGGAAGACACATTCGCACAGCTTGGCATGGGGGTCCCTATTTTTCTTTTCAGACCACCCAAACTCTAGAATCAGTTACTCATACAGCTACATTCTTGTTCAGGTGAAGGAAGTAGCCCACTAAGGTCATCCTGGTCACTCTTGGCCTCCTCTTGCCTTCCAAACAATGAAGAGTTGATGAAGTAGTAGAGAGTACAAGCAAAACTAGTTTATTCACAAAGTACACTGCAGTGGTATCCAGTCTGACCAGACTCCTATGATGGCTGATGAGGGACTGACTCTAACAAGCATAAAGTTACATTATGTAGGTGGCGGAGCCCACAAAGACCCATCTATTATGGAAATGTACTGGCAGCTGTCGTAATACATTGGGTGCACAGAACATAAGATTTGATTTCACAGCCTGGTATAAGCTATCTATTATTCAAGGTTGTCTGGCCTATTCTCCCTTATAGACAGGTGGGAGAAGGCCTCTATGTAACAGAAAAGGCAGGCGTTAATGAGCAAGTTTCAGCATTGGAGAAACAAAACTTACCATTTCTCGTAACAGAGCAAGGAACAGTTTTGACAGAAAAGAAAATGGCGTCTTCGAGAACAAAAAAGATGGCACAGATGTCAACCTAACTATTGCAACATCTGAATTTACTGATTACATTTACACACAACATGCAGATATAATGTATTATCCATATAACTATTAAACATAATATTGGGTAAAACACGAGTAAGATGACCATATTACGTTTCAATTCTATCAGATCCTCCTTTTAGCATGTTATGCTAATACGGATAAACTTTATTCTTGCTATCAGGTAAGGGTCTTTACAATTCTAACAGAGGACAGGAAAATATAGGTATACAGACAATAATATATCAAATACGAATATGTTTATGAACATAGCCAACCAAAAGAAAAACATAACACTAGACATTTGCAGCACGAGTAGCATCAGGGACAGAACCTGCATGGGAAGTAGTTGAACCAAAAACCCCTCATGCAGCTGCATGAAGGTATCAAGTTCTTTTTGAAGCATATGGTTGCATTTGTATCATGAATCAAAATTCTTTTGGGAGTGAGATAAGTAGTACAATATGCGCAACATAAGGGAAGACACTGAATCAAAACAAAGCAGCATATTAAGATGACAATAATATATATCACCTTTTCTAAAATGCAACCCCAACTACCGAACAAGGACCAGCTCCAGTTTCCGCTCTCCATCCGTTTTACATTTTCCAAAATGTCTTAAATATGCTGCGTAATATTCTTTTCCATATTCGTGATACTGACCATACACTGCTCTCCTGTTATTGCGCAGGCACCACAGTTTTTGGCTAAAATAAAATCAACTGCATATCGTGTTTGTTCAGGGTATATGCACATACTTTTCAACTGAGTCGTGATGTTCCGTAAAGCTACTACTGTAGAGTTAGATAAAATTTGCAACTTACACCCAAAATGATCTTTAGCTTGTTCACCCTGGGCCATGGCGGTACCACCAAAAATAATAATAAAGGAAAGAATATTTTCAAAAATGAAACCATTACTATAATTATTAACACAGAATTCCTTGGTCAAAGTTCTTTTACCAATCTTATATTTGATCTACTATACCTACAAGGTACCCCAAGAGGTAGTACCATACCCAAGGCCACGTCCTCTGTACCATAGAATATGTACCATTTGATAAGAAATAAAAACTTGGATGTGAATAGATTTGGACCTTGATAATCTATGGGGCATATCTATTATTCATTCCCTTCATAATAGGATTTTTGCCCAAGCACATTACATTTTTATACACTACTTCTCCAGAACAATTTAGATACAAATAGGCATCAGTACTGTTTATTTCAGGGCAACACACAGGATAAATAACTGCCTCTTGAGTAACAGTCAGATGTTGGGAGTGCCAACCTGTCAGAGTGATATTCCTTTTACCAAGGTACAGATCACCACAATACATTTTGGGCATGCATCCAGGATACCCTGTTGCTCTTGGCTTTCTGTAATATAGGCAAGGTCCAGGATATCCCAGACCGAATTCACCTTCTACCTCTACGAATTGAGGAGGATGAACATATGACAAGGGGTAGGCAGTGCATAAACTTGTAACAGAATCAGTGAGATAACAAGCTGTGTTATTCCCAAAATGTTTTCGATGTGTGTCTAAAAAAAAACTATATGTGGTTCTTTTACTACGATCTAAACAATCAGCCTGATATAGGACACAAGAGGTAACTTCAGAGCATTTCAAAATCCAGAACAGCCCCCTCCCACCAATAGGAACAACACTGCAACTACAACCCGAACAATTGTCTGCCTGAGCAACCATTCAAAACTAATCTGTCCCGAGCGCAGGGTGCCAAGAAACTGTTCATCTTCTTCAAGAGGGTGACCAAACAGATACATTTTTACTACACTTTTACAAAACAAATCACCAGAGAAAGAGATGTTATATGATGGAGCCAATGATGGAACTGACGCCAAAAAAATAGGAAAATGTCAAAAAGATCAGGGTGTGTTCTGAGGCTCCCTGGCAGGCATCTATTGTACAATGCTCGGTGGTGCTATTGAGCTTCTGCGGTTGAGCCACACTGTTGTAGCCCTTCTGTAAATGTTCAATGTTCTCAGGATAGGGCACTCTCCCTCCTTGGAGAAAACCCTCAACTTATTCTGTTCTGCATCACAGGCAGGGCACCAAATCTCCCTCTCCCTAGTTCATTGGGAAAATGCAGAAACAAGGGGGCATTGGCATCAATCTTATGCAATAAAGTCTATCCCTAACTACACTCACTTCTCTTTCGGTGCACTACTTTTCGGGCGAAGACATAAATTGTACCTTTCTACTCCAGGCACTCCAGGCATTGTCTCATCTCAGAGAAGAATCTGCAATTCAGGAGCTGCCGGGGACTACTCCAAATTAGTCAGCACCATGAATGTACCTCTATTAAGTTCATTGACATTGTAAATGCTACTCATCTGATCTGAAGGTAGCAGGGAAGAAGCTCAGGTCGAAGCACAGTACAGAGTTTCAATTACACCAAAAATCACTTCAGTACTTCCAACAACAAGCATTTGCGAGAATTGGAGCTTTTGGCATTGTATATAGACTCAGGTTCCTGCGAATCAGATGAAGTGGAATCCTGAGCAGCCCTAATTTCAAGGGGAACTGTTGCATTCATAGCAGCAAAGTTTTCTTCTTCTGTCAAAATCCAAACTGGGGGGCATCAGAGAACGGGAGGAATCTTGGGACTTTTTCTGTCTTGTGGTCTCCAATGCCATCATGAACCCAGGAATCGAAGGGAAGGGGTGGCGGCACCCGTCTGCTGTGGGAAGCGTGGATCCAGTTTTTTTGACCATCCACTCTTACTGCCGTCCTCGTTGTGATGAGTATCAGATAGGGTCTCTTCCTTCTAGGCTCCAAAATGTCTCGTCCCTGGAAGCTCTTTATCAAAATATATTCTCCAGGCTGAATAGTGTGCCCAGGACCCTCAGGTGCTGAAGGTAACACCTTGTGTATATGTTGGTAAATACAATGCAAACCTTTAGTGAGTTCATACAAGTAATCGAATAATAATGGAAAATCTATCTCAGAAAACTTCTTTAGTCTAGGGACATGTAGTGTAGTTCCTAGTTTCCCACTAGGCCCTGCGCATTGGAATAACATAAACAGTAGTATCGACGTGGAACTGCAGATATTCCAGGCCTCCACTGACTAGGCTAAACTTAATTGGGGGTGTTGCCAACTAGCTCAGAGGTCACTGGAAACTTTCTTCTCTGCATGGGAAGTGATCAGCTTCCCTGGCACAGACAAGAAGGGATTCAGCTTTCCAACAACCGTGCAACATGACAACTTTGCTCCTCAGATCAAGAGTCAATCTCTAGGGTCGTGTGAAACAATAGACAGGTATTTCACTCAGTCAGTTTAGTGCAGTTTACTTTCACGAGATGTAGAGAATAGAGAGACGGGCATTTGTCAATAAAGGGTTAACATTTATTGAACAGTCTTTCTTCTCGTACAAGAGAAATGTATTGCCACAATTGCAAGACTTGTTATTATAAAAAGTACTTACAGTAAGATAAGTATTGCGAAATAGAACTGTAAAAGCATTGATATGGTTTCTTAGCCATACAATGGTTTAAAAGTAATAAAACATATATACAGTCATATATACATTAGGCTAACATACTCAACTGGTGCTTCTAACTACGCCTACCCCAGTGTGCCTGACCTAAGCCTAACACGTGGAAGGGGAGTAAGTAAGTAGCTTTAAGTTAAGTTGGTTTTGCCAAGGTTTGCTTCAAGAATTCTCGTCTAAGGGTTTAGTCAACACCATACTTCTGAATAGAATGATGGAGGTCTGGTATCTCCTTCAGGGGGCACTCTCGATATCCCAGTCACCCGCGAGGGCAGACCGGAAACGCCGGAGCTGGATTTCTCTGCAGGAGAAAGGCAGCGGCTCTTCTTCAGAGCGTCGGGAGGAGGAGGGGGGACAGCGTCCGCGGCAGCTGGAATCTGCTGGGCTCTTCGCAGAGGGACGGCTGTTCAGCTCCTAAGCGTACTGCACCATCGTTCGCGCTTTAGCAGCGATAATGGTATCAGTAGCTTCACCACCAAGGGACAGCAGCAGCGTACTGCCTGCAGCAGCAATGGGATGCACACAGGGTGCACAGCAGCTTACAACAGCACGACAGCTCTTGTTGGTCTCATTGCTTAAGGCAACGTTGGTAATATTTATACCTGACAGGTGCCTGGTTTGACGCAAGTTTGCTGGACATAAGACGTCAATTAAGATGTCACTAGGAAGTGATAGCTATCAGTTGCTCATTAGAGTTCCATTACTAATCAAAACACAGCAAGCGGGGATTTCCAGGTTTGCTGAGTTTTTATCTTGTTGAAGAACTCGGAGTGTTAATCTAGGAATATCAGATAGTGACTTCTGCTCTGTCATTGCACTAATTGGTCGCAAAGGAAGTGGCAGAGAACTATGCTGGAATGTGGCTCTGTTCGTGTGAGGCCAGAGATGACTTTTCTGAAAATCGCACTTGAACGGTTATGCCAATATAGGGAATAAATGGATTAATAGCCGAATAGGGGCATAAGGTCACAGTATCGATCAGGAACCTAGATAAACACGCAACACCCACTCCACATATTCATGTCCATCAAATTACTAAACTAGAGCAATTAGATGCATGTGTAACATTACCCACCCCAAAATACATAAATGCATTCGAAATAGGCGTACTTGTAATACATGAAATTTAGGTACTGTACGTTTTTTGAAGCATAGAAATCATTCAAAAAATTATTGCATATGAAATCATTGAACGATTATGCAAAAAGAATTACACATGAAGTATCTCTGACAGAAGAAGGGCGAGATAATTCATCACATATAAATGCATTGTAATAACATGTGCTAGAGGCTGATGTAACGTTGTTATGTCTCTAGATGTGTTTAGAAATAGAAGTGTGAAGCTTCTGTTCTCTAAGAATAGTTTTTACGTTAAGCAAAGAATTGTTCGTGCCAAAAAGGGTCAATATTAAAAAAATGTCCAATTCAAAAAGAATTATTGCTTGAACGGGGAAGTAGAGTTCCAAAGCTTTTTGCAGTTTTTGTTGATCAAAACTGAAGGCCGAATTCAGAGTTCATGGGAACGCTGTGTGTCGGAAAGCTTTCTCAAAAGTTATTGTTTCTGTACGGGTGAAAACATCGTATCAGACAGGCTCTCAAAGAATTGGTCTACAAAATCAGGTGACAGTTCAACCAAATTAGATAGCGCTGTAACTTGGCAGGTGTGAGAATGATTGCTGTCATCGTAGTCAGGAGCAGCAATGCTCACAGATGGCCGTACCTGGGTGATGCTGCTTTTGTCGCTTGCTCCACTGTTACCACCTAGTCGTAGCACAGGAGTCTCCACAAATGCCGTCATCAGGATTGGTAGCCGCTGGGGACAACACAATGCGTGAGCCGTTATTGGACTGAGCAAAGTATCGACGTCCATTGGTACTGCTGATGGAAGTGAAAGACAGATGTCCAACACGCATTCATCGCCGCAAAGCATACACCGTAGCACAGGTAAAATGCAATTTTGCCATATAGGTCTGAATGAAAGGAACCAGGTCATGTTTAGATCTCTCAGCCTGGCCAATCCAAGGACGTTAGTTATCCTGTCCCGGTAGCGCATTGCTAGGATTGTCTCTTCCATTCCCATGGGAGCTATGTCTGAGTTTCGGCTTGCCATAACGAAGCAGGAGGGTCAAAAATAAAATCCCTGCTACAAGTCCCAAAAATAATGGTATTCCGCCAAAAACAGAGTGTACAAAATTAGGAACGATTCCCAAAATTGCCTGGAAGGGTGTTAGCAGTCCCGTAAAGACTGTCTTAAATATGCCTGGGATGCTTGTGGCACTAGACATGTTAAGGAGTTGGCTGAGCATTTCTACGAAATGCACGGGGCAATTTGTTGATAAAAGTTCATGAACTTCAGTAGCTGTCCTTGCAACTAGAAGATCATACGTCTCTTTTGATGACGTTATAGGCACTGTTGTCTGTAAAAGTACAGATTTCATTTTGCTTAATGTATCAATTCGTATAGAATAGAGATTCAGACGAGGCCAGATGGGAGTCACTGTGTCTGTAGGCCCACTCGGGAACAATGCTTGCATACAGCATTTGACCATGGATGTTACGCTTACTAGATAACTTTTCCCTGGCACAAGGCCACAACATCCGTGATCCGTTCTAAGAATGTAACTCCCGTTTGAAAGTTGCATAAAGAAGGGCTCTATCTGAGTTGCAGGTGTGACTAGCTGGTGGCATGAAAGGTTGTTAGAATTTCCATCACATGCTCCGTGTAAATTAATACCCTGACACAAAAGTATACCGCTTAGTGAATGTTTACAGTTGTCACCACTAAGAAATACATTTTTGTCGCTGTCACTATAGCAAGAATATGTGTATGGTAATTTCCATTCAGATTTTACATATCCTTTACCCAATTGTTCATACTGGCCAGCAGGTATGTACTCAAGGCACTTTTTAAATCGGGAAGTTGTTATCGGAATTGTGATAATTCCGTGTATTATCCATTCAATGACAGGACTCTCTGACATTGTCAATGGTAATCTCTCGAGTTTTTCGATGCTCAGGATTGTATAGTCTGCTCCTTTCTGTGCCAAACTGATCTGTTTATCAGTAAGGTTAAAAATGGAAAATAATGACGTTGTGTTGATTAAACGCCAAGGCACATAGCCTGAACGAAGATTTTGCAGCGTCCAGCCTAATTCTGTAATAGAACGCAATTGCGACTGGCCATGTTGTTACATTAGCAAGTCTCTGTCTATCACATCAAAGGCAGATGATACAATATTGTACAATGAATATATTCTGGAAGACAGAGTCATTAACCCATTGTCTACTACATAAAGTGATTTTTCCAAATTAATACGATCAATTTCTCGTATTTTTTCAGCAGTTTCAATTTGTTTGACTTTCCAAGCCTCGTTGTAAGCAGCATAGATACTGGCCGCTATGAAACACTTTTGACGCTGTTTGCGTGGTCCAAGAATGAAATCGCGCAAATCAGCACCATCTTTTAGTAAAGACAAGTGTTGCTTAATTTCAGCCAGTGTGGATGTTGTTAGCCATTCAAGGCAGAGTTTCCCTACACTGTATGTTGTTATTATCCCTGGATGTTGTCTCTGGGAGTATCTCGAGTCTAATCTGGTCATTTTTAACCCCTGTGTTTTATTCAGGAATCTATCTTGACAGCTGTTTGTGTCAGTAGGCCAGATTAACCACTTTTTCCAATCAGGATGTGTTCTGTTAAAGTGTAAAATTTTTGACACGTCTAACTCAATATCGGCAGTTACATTTTCTGGTATTGGCTTTGGTATAGACGGTGTTTTAAGGTCTTTGATCTTAGCTAGGCCAAGACAAGATGTTTGGTGTATTGTGTCATTTAAAAATAACATTTGTTCTGGTATCATGCAGGTTCTAAATAGTGCTTCAATGCCTTGCACCTGCCAATCTTTTGTACCCCACATTGTTTTCGTTTCAATATTATTTTTCCAATAATCAAAACCAAATGTCATCATTTTGTCATAAAATGCTTCTGAATATATCAATTTAGAATTTGTCAGCATTGTTTTCATTCCTGTTTTATCTAACAGTTTATAATAAAACGTTTCTGCATTACTGGTGTTAAACCCTGAGAAGTATTTGAATTTCTCAAAAAATGCTTTAGAACTGCTTTTAGGTGGTGTAGAACAATGTTCCCATTGATTATACATAAAAACATTTCTAGGCTGTGCAGATTTATGCAAGTAATGATCACCATAGTGTGTGTAACCGAATAACTGCTCATAACTAGATGAACCTTGTAAATAATCATGATCTGTGAATCTAGCTGACATTACTAAATCAGACATCATGTCATTAATACTGTTAAAGTCCCAATCATCAGAGAATGTACTAGGTTTTACAAAGTCACTTAAGGAAACCTTCAGTTGATGAGGATACTTCAGGATTTCGACCGGACCATATATCTCATAGTCTGTTTTCTCCCATACTACCCCACCAGGTATTGGAATTGCTGTGACATTTACTGTTGACAGTTCTCTTTTCTTCACGTGGGATGATCTGTGTGGTTTCAGGACTAGGTTGATGTTCTGACTTGCTGTGTCCATCGTAATATACTTTCCCTCAATGAATTTTCCCAAACACAGTACAATGATGAGCCAAAGCAGGAGGAAAAATACACCTAGACCGAACCAGAACTCTAGCCAAGGGGAAATAAGGTAGATTTCCTTCAGTTGATGAAAGAGTTCCGTTGCTTTTTCTTTAAAAGTATTTTTTGTTTCTGGCATCACTTCGGGGTCGTTTTGATCTTCAGAGAAGTTGTCGAAGTTGATGAAATAACCAGAGGCAGTTCTGTCAATTGATGGGATTGCTCTTTCAATCTGTCTTTCGGTAGCATTTTCTGATGCCACATTAGTGTAGACTGGTGTTGTTTCTTGACAAACTGTTTCAATCTGTGTCTCAAGAGGCACGAGTTCCATGGCATTATTGCATAGTCCTTCATTGTGCACTGCAGGCTGATCGAATGTGATTAGTCTTTCAGTTTGAACCTCTTGGATTGTTGCAAGTTTGGGTATTCTGTTGTTTCTTGGGAGTCCACTGGGCCTACTGTTGATTATAGGCCACATGCTTGTGGTTTTACCAGGTCGATGGACACGACTCTGTTCTCCTTTTTACCAGCAAGGGGCGGTAGCACAACTGATCTTGTTCCGGTGACTGCCAAGACAGGTACTGCTTTTCTGTAAGAAGGCCCAAATTCCTTCTTCACCGCGATCTTTTCTCTGACTAGATCCCCAATCTTTGGAATCCAGACAGGACTTGCTGGGGCTGTTGCTGGTGGTGCCTCGTCAGTGGTACTTGGCTGTTGCTTTAACTTTATGTTGCTTAAGGATTTTCTTGTTTCATTCAGTTCCTGTAAAACAGCCAAACGATCTTTGATGTCAAAGTTTGTTGCTTTTTCTTGTACCACTGACATCTGACTATCAAGGTCCTGAATACGCATTCTAATTCCGAACAATAGTTCGTATGGGCTGAAACCTTTTAGAGAATTTCTTGGCATGTTGTTAAGACTAGTCTGGACACTTATTAAATGTTTGACCCACCCAGCGCCTGAACCTAATACCTTCGCTGTTAAAGATTGCTTTATGTCACGGTTTTTTCTTTCTACCACACTATTCCCTTTGGGGTGCGACGGACAAGAATACCGCAACCCAATTCCCATGCTAGCCATGGCCTCCTTATAAGCTCGAGAGCTAAAAGCAGGACCCTGGTCAGAATGGAACGTGGTAATTGCGTATGTGCCGATAAAGACTCGCAAATCTTTTATAACCGTTCTAGCGTCAGCCGAGCGCTGGAGGCCTCATTTTTTAAGTGTGTTTAGCCTTAACTGTTAATAGGACGCAGGATGGGGTGTAGGCAGCGTTACGCTCTTTCTGACTGGTAGCCGGTAGCAAGGTTCGCTACTGCGATCCCTATTACAGTTCTCACAATTGTTTGCATATATTTGGTGTTCTACACTCATTCCCGGCCACCAGAATACTGATTGCAATTCAGTCAGTGATTCCTTGATCTCTCTGTGCCTAGGACCCAAACCCATATGTGCGTCTGCTATTAAAAATATTCTCCTGTTCGTGTTTGGAATTACTCTGTCCCCCACTCCAGGGATTCGAGCAAAAGGAACGGAGTTTGCATCGATTACGTATGCATAATTGAGTGGATAGGTCACGGGTAGTGCCGCACAGTCACCTTTTACGGTTGTTTTTACTGCCAGCATGGTTTCCCCGTCTATGTATTTATCTGTACGCTTTTTTGTGGCTACGGAAGCCGGTTCAGTTGCTTCCGCAGTGGCTGTATTAGCCAATGAATTCCCTCAACGTGAACGCCATCTCGTTGAAGACTCTGTGCGTGAATCACGTGAGTCTTTTGTAGTTCTTTGTGTAAAAGAGCTACCTGTTTCCATAGCATTTTATGCTTTATTGTGGCACCTGTGTCATCTTTGTAGTCGTTTTCGATCCAACTCTGCAGTTTATTGTTGTTAGAGTTGACGCAAAAATGAGAATCGCACACTAAAAGTGTCGGGAATTCACGTTCTGCATTTTCGAGCGCCATCTTAAAAGATCTGATTTCAGTTCTCTGAACCGAACAGTTTCTTACAGATTCAGTTTTTGTCACTTTCGGTCTGAATTTACCGCACAGCCAACGACCTTTAATGATCGCACATGCTGCATCGTAGGATTTTCTCTCTACGTTGAAATGCTGTACAAAGCTATCTGTATAGATTATACAGGCGTATTGTGGGAGTGGTAGAATTTCGATTGGCAGAGGATATTCTTCTTCATATTCTAAATCATTCAGTTCTTCAAATTGCGGGGCGAAATAGTATTTCACATCTTCCGCTCCTAGAGAATCTATACACTGTATCCATTTCGGATCCAGTGACACTGTAGGCAGGTTTACTGGGCTGAATAGCGCTTCGAAGGCGGATTCCGCTGTAAGGATATTAATCCGTTTGCCGTGTGCTAGTTCTCGTTCATTTGCTAATGCGATTTGCACTGCTTTCACAGTTCTTTCTGTGTGACTGAATGTTTTTTCTGCTTGTGTGTACAAGTGAGATTTATTTGAAATTGGTACCTTTTCTCCCTCATTAGAGGTTAGGTACGTGAATCCGCATCTTCCTGGGATGACTCGGATTACAAGATCGATCTAATTTTGTTTTTGCTAACAAATCTGTTTGCAGTGATCTCAAAATTTCTGTGTGTTTTTGAGTCCAATTGATTTGTTTAAAATCAGGCTTTATTAGTTCGTAGAGAGGTTTAACCCTCTCTGCGTAATTTAGGATGTAAGTTCTTCCGAAATTCAGAAAACCTAGAATGGATTGTAAATTCTTCAGCGTTTTTGGTGCTTGGAGTACAGCGCACTTCTCTAAGAAGTTGTCCGCTAGGCTTTTCCCTTCACTTGATAACTCGTACCCTAAGAATAGTACTGTCAGATGGGCAATTCGGAACTTTTTAAAGTTGAATTTGTAACCCTCTGCTGCGAACCCAAGTATAATGGTGTTCACTCTTTTCAAGTGTGTATCCAAGTCGTCGTCTGTGAGATAAATATCATCTACGTAAGACAATGCTTTATCATCATAGATTTGTAGTAACTCTGTTACCCTAGCTGAGAATAGTCCTGGGCTGTTCTTGAACCCCTGTGGGAGTCGACAGAATTTTTCTGCGACCCAAATGCAGAGAAAGCGGTCAAATATCTGCTTTCCGGTGCAATGTTTTGACAAAAGAAACCATTAGATATGTCTAATGTCGTTTTATATTTTTTCCTAACTATGTTATTCATTAGGGCTGCACTATGCGAGTTTTGTACTGCAAAAGTTTTGCAACATGTATTAAGATGTCTGTAGTCCAAAACTAGACAATATGAATTGTCTGGCTTGGAGACAGGAAACAAAGGATTGTTCATTTGAGAGGTGCATGTTTCAATCACCCCCTGGTATTCAAGTTGATCTAAGATCTCCCTGACTTGTTTTTTAGCTTCTTGCTTTATGGGATACTGCCGTTGGGCAGTTGGTTCACTTTTTAATTGGATTTTGTGAGGAGGTGAATCCTCATCCCATCCTACATGATTTTTATACAATGCAGGTGCCTGGGCTACTGCCCATTTCCTTGCATAGGTATATTTTTTGTGAATCGGAATGTGATTCGAGAAGGCATGCATAATCACTTCTTCGCCACGAGGGCACTCCCTGACAAACTCCGGGGGCCAATCTTTTTCAGCTAACAGAATATCATAGCCTTTTGAGAGCTTATCCCAAAATAGACCCTTTATTTTCCTAGTCTTATCACCCTCTATACGCAATGTAATTTCGTATATTTTATGGGGCTCGCTAAGTCTGGTGTCGGCAGTTTCAACCTGAATTTGTGTCCACTGTCTCCAGATGACTCATCAAGATCTTGCGCGCTATACTGATTTCTGCTGCACTGTCCAACATTGTCAATGCCCACTCCCCGTTTTTCAACTGTGTCCTCAGTATTCTCGGCATGGTTGATTACTCTAATACTGGCTACCTTCTTTTTCTGAAATTGAGATTTTTTACTCTGAGCAGGTTCCTTGTCTTTGGACTTGGTGTGCTCTCCTGGGTCTGACCGTCCTCTTCTTTCCGAATTCTGTGGAAAAGATCGAGAGGGACGTGTATCAATACTTTGTTATCTATCAGGTTTTTTCAGATTATCCCTATTTCTAAGGTTATATCTTTTCTCAGAGGGCTCCCGCTGGGGAGACTGGCGTTCTCGATTCGGAGTTCTTTCCCTCCGTCGAGGAGACCTTCCTCTGGACTGGAAAACTTTTTCCTTGGGAGTGGATTGTTTATTTCCATCCCAGCTCTTTTTAGGAGTGTTTGAATTATTTTTAATAAATAATTTTTCAGGATTTTCGAGCAGTTGGGGCTTTACTGGTTTCCCACCCAAGCTGTCTCTACCTAATTCTTCATAGCATTTTTCTATGATTTTTGCAAGCTCAACAGGATCTTCTATAACTGTTTCCTCCAACTTCTGGCGGATCGCCACAGATGCTGCTTCTCCTTTTATGTTGGCTAATAATATAGCCGAGACCTGCTTGAAGTCTTTCAGTAATTTCAAACCTAGATTTAAAGCGGGCTCTGGACCGTATTCATTTTGAATCTGTTTTAGCACTTCTGGTATTACCGCCATAGACGGAACACCGTGTGTTTTTGTGTAAATGGAAGCAAAGACTGTACCCCAAGTGTCACAGTCCTCCACGTGTCGTGCGTTTCCCATAGGAAGGCAGATGGTCAAGATTCTGTGTTTCTCTATAGGGGTAGTATCAGGAAATACTGCCTCTATTTGAGTGATTTTCTGTGCTAACCAGAAAGGAATTTGTTCCCGTTTTACGGGTGTTTTACCAAGACATGACTGTATGTTCTGTGGTGTGATTTTATTAGTGTTCCCCTGATGAGGGGTCAGCTGTGGTACATTAACAGCTGGCTGGACTGTTGCAGTCCGCATTACATATTGGACTAATTGCCTATGTATTTTTATTAATGTTTTTAGCTGTACTAACAGCTCTTCCTTTGACATTTTTACAATGTCAGGATGTGGTGTGTAGCTGGCTAGAACCGGCCACGTGGCTCCTGGTCTACCCAGTGGACCGAGCTTAGTTATGTGATCATTATGTTTTAGGGCGCCATTAAACCAGAGCAGGTGCTCTTGAAATTTAAGTGGAATTTCAATCTCCTCGAAAGGAGCGTACTCTTCCGGAGGTTCCTCTATTTTGTAATAGTGGAACTCTTTTGTTGTAGCGTTTACCGCTGGAAAGTTTATCCATGAATAGAATACCTCTGTCTGCCGATATTCGTGAGCCTCTATCACGAAAATTACTGTACCACCTTGGGGTGTCAGTCCGTTCTCTATAAGTTTTAAAGTTATAGATTTTCTTAAGTGGACCGGGATGATAATAGCATCCGGGTCTGTCTGTAGGAGACTCGAGTCCTCCTCAATTAGTAGGGATGCCAGTCTAACTGCTTCCCTTTCTTCTTCACTGTCTGTCATTTTTTATAAATGCAGGCTTTGCAGAGTTGGTCTCCAAGGGGACAAAGATTAGGTGCACAATATTTTGGAACACTGTATCCTTCAACGTTGAATAAACCAGAGCTTTACATAGGAATCTCTTCCTACTAAGGTCGGGCGGATTTTAACCTTTCACCCACTCCAGACGTCTATTGGAGTATTTACGGGAGAAAGGGGTGTGAAATATGCACAACTGAGTTACTCTAACGTCTTGCGTTAGTTTATCGCCTTACCAAACGTTTGGGCGCCATGTAGTGTAGTTCCTAGTTTCCCACTAGGCCCTGCGCATTGGAATAACATAAACAGTAGTATCGACGTGGAACTGCAGATATTCCAGGCCTCCACTGACTATGCTAAACTTAATTGGGGGTGTTGCCAACTAGCTCAGAGGTCACTGGAAACTTTCTTCTCTGCATGGGAAGTGATCAGCTTCCCTGGCACAGACAAGAAGGGATTCAGCTTTCCAACAACCGTGCAACATGACAACTTTGCTCCTCAGATCAAGAGTCAATCTCTAGGGTCGTGTGAAACAATAGATAGGTATTTCACTCAGTCAGTTTAGTGCAGTTTACTTTCACGAGATGTAGAGAATAGAGAGATGGGCGTTTGTCAATAAAGGGTTAACATTTATTGAACAGTCAGTTCTTCTCATACAAGAGAAATGTATTGCCACAATTGCAAGACTTGTTATTATAAAAAGTACGTACAGTAAGATAAGTATTGCGAAATAGAACTGTAAAAGCATTGATATGGTTTCTTAGCCATACAATGGTTTAAAAGTAATAAAACATATATACAGTCATATATACATTAGGCTAACATACTCAACTGGTGCTTCTACCTAAGCCTACCCCAGTGTGCCTGACCTAAGCCTAACACGTGGAAGGGGAGTAAGTAAGTAGCTTTAAGTTAAATTGGTTTTTCCAAGGTTTGCTTCAAGAATTCTCGTCTAAGGGTTTAGTCAACACCATACCTCTGAATAGAATGATGGAGGTCTGGTATCTCCTTCAGGGGGCACTCTCGATATCCCAGTCACCCGCGAGGGCAGACCGGAAACGCCGGAGCTGGATTTCTCTGCAGGAGAAAGGCAGCGGCTCTTCTTCAGTGCGTCGGGAGGAGGAGGGGGGACAGTGTCCGTGGCAGCTGGAATCTGCTGGGCTCTTCGCAGAGGGACGGCTGTTCAGCTCCTAAGCGTACTGCACCATCGTTCGCGCTTTAGCAGCGATAATGGTATCAGTAGCTTCACCACCAAGGGACAGCAGCAGCGTACTGCCTGCAGCAGCAATGGGATGCACACAGGGTGCACAGCAGCTTACAACAGCACAACAGCTCTTGTTGGTCTCATTGCTTAAGGCAACGTTGGTAATATTTATACCTGACAGGTGCCTGGTTTGACGCAAGTTTGCTGGACATAAGACGTCAATTAAAGATGTCACTAGGAAGTGATAGCTATCAGTTGCTCATTAGAGTTCCATTACTAATCAAAACACAGCAAGCGGGGATTTCCAGGTTTGCTGAGTTTTTATCTTGTTGAAGAACTCGGAGTGTTAATCTAGGAATATCAGATAGTGACTTCTGCTCTGTCATTGCAATAATTGATCGCAAAGGAAGTGGCAGAGAACTATGCTGGAATGTGGCTCTGTTCGTGTGAGGCCAGAGATGACTTTTCTGAAAATCGCACTTGAACAGTTATGCCAATATAGGGAATAAATGGATTTATAGCCGAATAGGGGCATAAGGTCACAGTATCGATCAGGAACCTAGATAAACATGCAACAGACACACCTCACATTCGCTGGACAGCCAAAGATCACTTCCTGGGGTGATAATCCTGTCATTCTGGTGGACACTAGGGCAAGAGGTAAAGCATCTGACCATTGCAATCCAGTGCTTTCTCTAATTGTTGCCAATTTTACCTTAAGAGTACAGTTGTACTTCTCAACTAAACCTGCTGACTAAGGTTGATTGGCCGCATGAAATTTTAGTTTGATGTGCAAACCATCGCACACCAAATGGATCACCTTGGCATTGAAGTGACTTCTGTTGTCAAATCAAATGGGGCAAGCTGTAAAGCGGGAACAACTCTTTAATAAGAGACTTTGCCGTCGCCATTGCAGTATTTTCTTTAGTTAGATACGCCTCAATCCATTTGATAAATGCACAAACTACCTCTAACACATATTTCAAGTTATTAACCCACTGTAGCTCTATGTAGTCCATCTGGAGTACGTCAAAAGGGAAAGAAGGGGTGCAAAATTACCAAAAGGTGTAGGGATACCCTTCCCAGGATTGTGTTTCAGACAAATCATACAGTACTTCACTAGATGAGCAGCAACTTTTGGAATATTGTCATTCTGACAAACAGGTTCTAGCAGTTTACAAATGCTTTTGGCGCTAATATGGGCGGGACCATGTGCCATAGTTACTACAGAAAGGACATATGCATCTGTTAGCATCCATCTCTGTTTCTCAGACTTGTCAGTCCAGCATCCTTCATCATCTAGATGCCCTGTTCTCTCCTGCCACACTGCGAACTCCACTACTGTTGCCTCACTCTGTATCTTGCTAACACTTTCCAATGAATTCTCAAACATACCAACGTCTGGTACCCCTCTAGCAGGACCTGCCACAAAGATTTTGGTCGTTCTCAACCTGGCTGTCTCTTTCCCTATCTGGTCTGCAAAAGTATTTGTCCTCCTGCTTTATCCGTAATTGCTTTATGAGTACTACTTTGAGTTTTGCCAGTCATGTGGGAAGAGTCAAAGCTGTCAGAAGTCTATCTATCAATGGACCATGTTGAATTTTGGTCCCATGTGAAGTCAAGAATCCTCTCTCTGCCAAGTGGCATCTGAAAGTATGGGCCACCCCGAAGTCATACTGGCTGTCAGTAAAAATATTGACAGCCAGTCTTTCGCTTAATTCACATGCTCGCAAAGGAGCTATCAGCTCCGCAGCTTGCGCTGATTGATGAGGAACACGTTACATCTCTACTACTGTGAGCAGCGTGGTAGTAGCATATGCCTCAATAGTGGTGCCATCTGACAATTTAAAACAAGAGCCATCAACATATAGTTCCCCATGAGGATCAAAAAAGGGAACATCAGTCAGGTCTACCCGTCCCTTCGTCTCCTCCTCTGTCCTAAAGAGACAATCATGGACATCCTTGCCCTCTACTTCAGAAGGGAGGGGTACTAATGTGGCTGGATTCAGTGTGGCACATCTTTTAATAGTAATATGAGGTGCAAACAATGTTAATTTGTACTGAGTCAGACGAGGACTGGTAAGGTGCTGCGTCTTTGTTTTATTTAAAAGGACATCCACAGCATGCAGTTCCATTACTGTGATATCATGTTTGAGAACGAACCCTGTGAGTGTCGGATAGAGACTGCCGCAGCATTTAAAAAACTCAGGAGTGCTCTGGCCACAGGATCAAGCACAGCAGAAAAATAAGCACACAGCCTATGCTTACCTCCAAATACTTGTGTTAACACAGAGAGTGCACATCCAGCCACTTCGGACTTGTACAACACAAATGGCTTCTTATAATCTGGCGTGCCAAGCACAGGTGCAGAGCAAAGTGCAACTTTTATTTGTTCACAAGCATGCTGACATTCATGCATCCAAGGCAAAGGTTCATGCACATCTTTAGTTATCAAGCGCAGCAGAGGGCGTATAAAAAAAGAATAAGCAGGTATCCAGTGCCGGCAATACGAGGTGATGCCCATGAAAGCATGCACATCCCTTTGAGTCACAGGGACAGGCATCGTAACAATGGCATCAACTCGCTCAGGTGTTAGCCTCGGACCCTCTTTCGACAACAAGTGACCTAAGTAGGTGACCTGCTGTTGACAATATTGGAATTTGGAAAGGGATACTTTATGTCCTGTGTTTGCCAAATGCTTTAACAATTTGAATGTGGCATCCCAACAACCCTCTTCTGTATCGGAGGCTTTCAAAATATCATCCACATACTGCAATAATACATTACCTGCGGGAAGAAAGAGAGAGTCCATCTGACTTTTCAAAGCTTGGCTATTAATACTAGGACTTTCAGTATACCCCTGAGGTACACTACAGAATTAGAAACTTCTGCCAGCTAAAGTGAAGCGGAATAAATACAGGCTATCTGTATGGACAGGAATGCAAAAAAAGCATTTTTCAAATCAATAACAGAATTTTTTTTATCTGTGGAAGGAATTCTTGTCAAAAGGACAGTAATATCAGGGACTACCGGAAAATGAGGAACAACAATTTTGTTTATTTCCCATAGATCAATCACAAAATGATAGATATCAGGATGGGCATCAGGGGAATCCACAGGTGCCTTTTTTAAGAATGGGGAGAATGGGGCTATTGCACACATTCACTACTGTCTCCTCTACCCCCATTTGATCAGGTCCTGTATAATCTGCATCAAAGCCTGTTCCCCAGCCTGTGATATTTTGTATTGCGGAATATGAGGAAGTTCAATGTTATCTGTGACCATTATTAAAACTGGTGGTATCTGTAACAACCCCACATCTATATCCCCTGTGGCCCGCAATGAGGATGGTACATCCTTAAATTCAGCAGGAAGCTGTGCATCTTTCACCAAACACTGTTTTGCACTAACCACATTAGGTCCAAAAGTCAGATAAACACCATCCGAGGAACAAAAAATGGTGGCATGTAACTTTTCCAACAAATGCAATCCTAATAAATTTTCCCCACAATTTATCATCAACAAAAATTGAGAGCCCACGGTAAAGGGACCAACAGTAAAAGCAAGAGGTTGGGATATGGGGCATACAACTGGTATACCTCGAAAACCTACAGAGACATTATTACGACCAGACAGGGCTGCCACAGGGACCAGCGAATGAGAAACAGAGCTATTCATTGCACCTGTATCAACCAAATATTTCAGTGCTGAACCATGCAAATCTGCCGTGCCATAAGGACTAAGCTGATCTACAGAAATTTGGACTGGTCCCTCACCCTGTCCCTTGCTGTCCAAGCTTTAGGACATCCCTGTAACTTCATCCAGATCATAATCGTCATGATAGTACTGCCTTCCCCAGGGGTCATCGGAATAATTCTATTCTGAATGATCCCCTAAAGATGAACCAACTTGACCCTTATCCCGACCAACCTGTGCACTGTCCCTTCCACCTGGACCCCGCCCTCTAGGTACTGCAAGCTTCTGTAACAGTTCCAGACACTCGCTTCGCCAGTGTCCCTCCTTTTTACAACATGTGCACTGATTCAGCCTCAAGAATGCACCATCTCTACCAGCATCCCGTGACCTTTGAGCTGGACCAGAGCCTCAGCCCCCTTCCAGAC
Organism: Lissotriton vulgaris; assembly: GCF_964263255.1. NCBI lineage: Eukaryota > Metazoa > Chordata > Amphibia > Caudata > Salamandridae > Lissotriton > Lissotriton vulgaris. The sequence continues at coordinate 128,227 of NW_028240629.1, read as the reverse complement.
CCCCTTGCAACCTGCTGTAGAAACACCTTCGTCTTTAAATCCTTCCTCTTTTTCTCCACTGTACCCTTTTCCTCATGTTCTCAATGCTCAGAATATTGAGCTATACTCAATATCACTGAAAGGGAGGAAGTAGTCCACATACTGTCAGAAGCTTGCAACCGAGTCGCAATTTGAGGAAGTACATTCGTAACAAACCTATTAACAAACAACAAACACCACCCTCAACTGATAAATCCTGCCCACTGAATTCTAGCTACATCCCTTCAAAATGCATAAAGACATCTGACACACTCTCCTCTGTCTTCTGACAACATGCCGTTAACTTGTCCAAATCCACCCGTCTAGGTGGGATAAGAGAATTCATATAGGTAGCAAGCATTTGCAATGCAATCAGTCTTCCCTTTCAGACCTTATAAGTATTTAGCCATACAGCACATTATACTGAGCACGGCAACATCTACTGTTTAACATGTTCAAAGTTGAGGGTTGCTTATAGCAACATATTTAAGGGGAGAATTAAGAATGAAAAAGGAATAATTTTCTTTCACCTGTTCAAAAAGTGAAGGGTCACCGGTGATGGAATGTATCAGATAGGGCAAGCTGAGAGTGTGCGTGAGAGAGATTTAGAAAGAGTGTGTGTCTGTGGGGGTGAAACTGTGTGTGAGAGAGGGGAGGGGTGTCTGAAAGCATGTGCAGGAGAAATGTGTGTGTAAGTATAAATTGGGTGGGTGCGTTCGAGAGAAAATGTATGCATGAGAATGTGTTTGATAAACAACTTTGGAAGCAGTTCATATATACGTCTGTTTGGAAAAATGTGGTGTCTGAGAAATAGAAAGTGTGTGTGAGAGTATGTGTGTGTGTGAGAGAGAGGGCATGAGAGAGGTGAATTGATAGTTGTGTAGCAACAAGACTTAGAGCTATTGGCATTGAAAATGCCTTTTATTTATGTGTTTTGAAAAACTGCAAATGGTGCATAAACACACTTTGTACTTATAGTCCTTGTTTACCAGAAGCACGGCTGGCAGTAAAAGAGGAGAATTTGTTGGCAGCCTTTCTTTTTATAAGCAACGACTGAGTATAAAGTGCGCGTTTACGCATCGTTTGCAGGTTTTTAAAACACATAAATAAAAGGCATTGCTATTTACAATGCTATTAGCTCCAATTCTCGCAAATGCTTGTTGTTGGAAGTACTGAAGTGATTTTTTGTGTAATTGAAACTCTGTACTGTGCTTTGCCCTGAGCTTCTACCCTACTACCTTCAGATCAGATGAGTAGCATTTACAATGTCGGTGAACTTAATAGAGGTACATTCATGTTGCTGAATAATTTGGAGAAGGTTCAGTTTAAATTTACAGATATTGTTTCGATACACAATATGGCTAACAAAAGATGTCTGTTATAAATTTAGTTAATACTCATTTTAGAATATTTCCAAAAACAGTCCACAAAGGACAGGAAAGTAAAATAAAAAGATACATTAATAAAATAACCTCACTGTATATTTTTATTTGGACCCCTGCTGTCTTTCATTTGTTTCATTTGTTAATAAAACACTCTCTTTCATGCTCGAATGCCAGGGGGATGGGACAGAGGTCCAATGGAGGTCGACAAAAGTCTGCCCATATAGAGACTTTTTTAGCAAAGTAGAAAGACGGGGCATGCAAGAGCGTTATGATGTATTTTCCTTGGTATTTTACATAAATAGTCTCCAAGTTGGCTCTTAGCTTACAACACTGTATGGTGTAGTATAAATAAAATGAGACAACGAAGTTTAATCCCCCTCCCATGCCGCTTAGAACTAATGTGTGGAGCCACCAAGTAAAGCGGTTAACTTTTAACCGATCCGCCTGCTGTTGGCTTCTCTAGAGGCACGGAGTAGAGACATCCTTGAAGACTTACAGTATCAGGAAGTGGATCACTTCCTGATACCGCTGCAGCTTATCTGGAGGAGGATTTCTTGAGATTGCATCAAAGCATGTGCATGGCTGCGTATATAAAATGAGAATACACCTGGTTAAGCATTCACCCAAAGGAAGAGAATAAAGTGTAAACCTCCCAAGAATTTGCCTTTTTGCACCTCTCCCGACGTCAATCTTTTTCGATAACCGAGAAGCGTCCCAACATTACCAAAAACCTGTGCAGGTGCCATACCAACTGAATATACGCAATCTCGAACATCATAAACAACTTGAAGAGCTGTGTCTCCAAAACACTGTTCCCAGAAACCATTTAGTGTGGCTGACATATGCTGAAGGGTATGCTGTTGTACAAACGGATCAAAATCTTTCATTACACTCCATATATTCTCTGCACTTCCGAACCCATTGTGCTGCCGTATTTGCAACCATCTTCTTCTCTTCTTCACCCACATCGGCCCAAATCAATGCCTGCCCCATTCACTCCCATGCCGCCGCCCAATCCCTCCTCCTGACCCTTGCACCGGTGCCCCAACACTATCAAACGCCACAGGTGAAACACCCTGGAAAGACACAAGAGGTACAGATGTAGATGCCAATGTCAGCAATGGCTACGTGGTGGTTGTAAGAGTAAGAGGAGAAACATGAGGCAAAGCAGCAGACTCTGTGGGGGTGCGTGCAGTCACCACACTCGCATGAGGAGAGACAGATAGTGCTGGAGCCAATGCTGTTGAACCTGCGGACAGACCAGAAGGAGGCATGGGAACACCAGGATATATTCTCTGTGGGGCATAGGGAGGTGGGGGGCGAGTGTCCAATAGATCCTCTACAAAAGGATCCTCATCCTCTCAAACAACATAGGACTTATTACATTGCCATCAAAACTTCATATCCGCACACTCAATACCCTTTTCAGTGCCCTCCTTATAATACGCTACCACTTTCTGAACCATTGTTTGCATTGCCTACTTCCTAGACTCCTTCTCAGAATGCATACGCCTTTGCTTAGCTTCCTTCTGCCATACCTGCATAGTATCAAACATTGACTGCTTACTTCTTCTAGCAAATAATTGTTCATGTAACTAATTCGGTTTCTGTTCATCAAAAGTACCTTCAAGTGGCCACTGAAGCTCAATATTGTCCCTCGTATACTTGTGCCACAATGCACGAAACATAATAGGGCAAATACCATGCTTCACATACTTCTCAAAACTCTGAGTGCCTTCCGGAGGTGCAGGCTGCCTTTCCTCCAGCCAATGTTGAGCAGAACATCAGTGGCACCCCAAGCACAACACTTTACTCCAACAAGGCATTCTAGTATCAGACGCATTCACTCTCCACCTAAATCAACACACAATAGGAACACACAAAGAGCTCTCCAAGTCAGTCTTCGACTACGCCAAGAAAAGTCAATCTTCAGACTGCACCAAGACGAGATAGGCTCTTGCTCCAGGCCTTTTCAATTTTAAACCAAATTCAGCAAGTGACTTGGCAGCTGCGATGGCCCTCTTGAAGGAGACGCATCTAACGGGATCCACTTGCAAGGCCATGAATAGATGGGGTTACAAAATGGTGACACATGCTGAGTTCTCCTCCGGGTCTAGAGGTGTGGGCGTACTTATAAAAAATAACTTCCCGCTCATAGTATGCTAGACACGGGTAGATGACCAGGGCTGCTTTGCGGCTGACACTTGCCAATGGGAAGGACAACTGTTTAATTTAGTCTCAGTATACATCCCACCATCCTTACATACAATGGCACACTCTGCATTTACTGCATTCTTACTTGCTCTACCAGAAGCGATGATGGTGATTGGGGTGACTTTAATGATATAGTGGACGGCACAATAGTTAGGCACCCCACAAAACCGACAACACCGTGTAGTCGCCGTATGACTGGCTTATAGAGGCCTTGGGGTTCACAGATGCCTGGAGGTATCAGCACCCAAATACTAGACAATACACCTTCCACTCAGGGGTTTACAATTGTCTCACACGCATAGACTACTTCCTGGTCTCAGCGGAAGGCCTTGGGGGGATAGACGAGGCAGACATTCGCCCTAGGGGGACACTCACCGATACTGCTATCCTATACGCGCCATCAGACTCTTTGGCGCCGTATATTCCCCATCCATCCTAGTTATTTGCACATACCTGAGGTGTTGAAGGGTCTTATAGACACTATTAAAAAAAAATTCCAAGAGAACACAGAGTCGGTGGATTCACCCAGCATTTTATGGGAGGCCTATAAAGTTGTTACACGTTGGCACGCTATAGCATCGGTCACAGGATATAAACGGGAAAACGGGCTGAACTAGATAGTATGGAAGCCGACCTAGATAATGCGACGGTTCAGCATGCAGCTCACCTGACGCCTCATACTGCACAGAGAGTGCGGCTTAAACAAAGTGAGTTTGTGGCGTACCAGAGAGAAATGATCTCGGTCAGACTTCAGGCCACGCGCCACAGGGTGTACGAACTAGGGCATAAGGTGGGAAAAATGCTAGCCTGGCTAGATAAAAGGAAAAAGCAGATAGGGTAATTGCACAGCTGCATACGCCCGCGGATTCCCTGGTGACTGCCCCCAATGACATAGTGGACACATTAGCTGACTATTTTGAACAGGTATATGCCTCCCGCACCACGTTCACAATTGAGGAAGCGCACGGATACATCAAAGATATTGCCATGCCGAAGCTCACACCGGAGGCGGCACTACTTTTAGAAGCTGACCTCTCGGTCGAGGAGATACAGACAGCCATCAGCTCCCTTGCGTCCGGTAAAGCAGTGGGACCAAACGGATTCCCAATAGAACTATATAAGCAAACTGCTCAGGTATCGGCCCCCTTCCTTTTGAACATGTTCCAAGACAGTCTTCAGGCTGGAGAGATGCAACGCGATCAGCGGCTGGCCACAATTATAGCAATTCATAAACCGGGCAAACCCCCGGCAGATTGTAGCTCTTACCGCCGAATTTTCTTAATTAACGCTGGACCAAAGATACTCAGCAAGCTACTGGCGATGCAGTAGACCCCCCACCTTTCATCTCTAATAAGTCCTGATCAATCGGGGTTCATACCTCAGCGAAGCACAGCACTCAATTTATGACGGCTTCAGGCGGTGCTGACTCGACGATCATACATTCAGGAACCCACGGTCATCCTCTCACTCGGCGCCAGTATGGCGTTCGATACGGTGGAATGGCCATATTTGTTTGCAGCATTGCAGCACCTGGGCTTCTGCCCTAATTTTTGTGCCTGGATCTGTCTGCTTTATAATAACCCACCAGCGCATGTGGCGGCAAATTGGCACATTTCAAGGGACTTCCCGCTTGCTCGGGGAACACGGCAGGGGTGCCCATTATCCCCCCTGTTGTTCGTGCTGATATTAGAGCAGTGGCTTAGATGGAAGCCATCTATCCGAGGACTTTGGTGGTTGACGCCTCGGAAGATCGCATATCATTATATGCTGACGATGTACTGGTGTACCTAACCTCCCCTAGAAAATACATCCTGGTGATGTTAAATGTGTGCGAGAAATTCAGTAGGGTATCTGGGTACATTATAAATTGGTCCAAGTCCGTCATTTATGTGCTGACTGATCCGCCGATGCTACTGCCTGCAGACTATCCGTTGCGGGTCACTGACGAAGCCTTTATATACCTGGGCATTTATGCAACTTCTGACTTCAACAAGTTCTATACGAAGAATTTAAAGCCCCAATTAGACCGCTTTAAGCGCGATGTGGTGGTGAGGCGAAGTCTCGCCCTCACACTGCTGGGGAAGGCGGCACTCTATAAAATGATGGCGCTCCCGCATTTTCTATATGTTCTCGAAAACACGCCGTTTCTAGTCCCGCAGGCCTACTTCAAAGCCATAGTGGCGAAAGTTTCCAGTCTACTGTGGGGAAACAAGCCGGCACGGATTGCCTAGGATAAATAGGTGCACAGCTGGTACGATGGAGGGATAGCGCTTCCAAACGTGCAGCTGTATTATTGGGAGGCGCATCTTAAAATAATCAACTATTGGCTGCATGCCCCACAGGACGTGCCGGCATATCATGCAGACAGGCAGAGACTAGAAGGGAAAGGACTGATGCGAATATATATAGACGCCGTAGGCCCCCAGGACTCCTCAGCCCTACATCACACACAATTCATATTTGGTATCAAGCGCAGCCCCGCTTAAAATGTGCAGGAACTATCACACAAATGACACCACTGTGGGACTCGCAACGGCTGGGCTGCCTTCGCAGGAGTAAAGGGTTTCAACATTAGGACAATGTTGGTCTTTCTGTAGTGGGTGATCTTTGGAAAAAGGGGGCGGTGGTTGAGTTTGCGCATTTACAAACACAGTACGGCATGGCACAGATGGAGAAATGTAGGTATTTCCAAATCCAAAATGGAATCCAGGCAACCATACCACCGGGCACTTCCCTACAAGAGGCCACCCCATTGGAGGATAGACTTTTGACAGAATACATGACGAGCAGGGTGACGTCCTTGACATACCGTAAAATAGTCAACAACTTGCCAGACCCAATGTCCAAGCTGAGACAGACCTGGTCCTGGGAAGTGGGCGACATTGACGAGTCGGAATGGCAGGAAGCCCTGTCCTCACCCCGTGAGACGGTGATACCCTCTAGGCTCCGGTTGGTCCAACTCAAAGTACTGCACCGCACGTACCACGCTAGAGCAACGCTCTGTGTAATAGGAACAGCCCCACACAAATACTGTCTGCGCAAATGTGGGGAGGAGGGCACGTTTTACCACACTATTTGGGACTGTCCACACATTGCGGCATATTGGGCCAAAATAATGTGCACTATTTCCCAGGCAATAGAAATCTCGATCCTACCGGAGCCAAGGCGCTGTCTGCTGAATGTGTGGGAGCCGAATGATCTCAACCACCAAGAACAAGATTGGGATGTGCTCGGTATGATGATGGCGAAACACAATATTGCTATGTTGTGGGGATCAGACGCGCTGCCTACGCTCCAAAAATGGTGTAGAGATATGGATGAGGCGATGGTGGCAGAAAAGGCGTTTTTTACTCATCGTAAATTGTCGCAGAGGATGTATCCCCGTGATAGGTCTGTAATGCCATGGGTGGTTGGAAAAAGGGGTTATGTGAATGGATTTTCCTTTATAATATGTGGAAGTGACAATGTGTAGCGTCGCTTTATACTTTTGATGTGGTCGCAGCCAATAATGAATCTTGATGCATGTAACTCTGCCCTGATTTACCGCTCAATATAAATATTTTTAAAAGAATAAATACATTAATTAATTAAAAAAACAATGTTATTATTTTCAGAACAGACTTGAAACAGACAATTTGACCCTCTTCTTAAGATAATAATCCATTCACTTCTCAAGCCTATCACTAACTGTTCATTATAAGCTCTGTGCACGAGTAATACTTGTTCTTTTGTACTTATAGTACTACAAAAGTACTTCTCCGGATACATGAAGTACGATCTATTCAGTTAGTAATAAAGTGCCCTACTACCAAATAATGGAAAAAAGATGTATGAAACTTTCAGATAAATAGCATGTTTATTTCAAAAATGTAGAGACAATGGTTGGAGGTGCACTCATTCAATTTATGTTCACAATTGCCTTTGCTTCTGATGTCAAACCCGGCTGAGTCCAGACCCAGTTTAAACTACCAAGTTTCGTCAGCCCAAATAATGTCTGAAAAATGTCATCTTTTTACAGGAATTGAACTACAAATGGGGCAATACCAAGTGTCAATCTTATGCCACCCCAGATAGCCTTGTGTTACTGCACATGGTATCATTTATATCTACCACGAGGGCCAAACACCAGGTAAACAAGGTGTCGAGCAAAAGTATCTAGGTACAACATCTGTAGTGATACGTTCATGAAATCTTGTGTACATTTGTGAAACATTCTTTGGCCCACTGTGTGACATTTGAATTGCGTAGGGTGCTGCACTCCCACGTGAAACGTTGACACCAAATTGTGACTCCCATCTGCATAACTTACATGTGACAATTGGGCATGGTACTAAGATATTTCAACGGTTTAAAATTTTTATATTCAACATTAATTTACTTTGGAGTCTTGTGTATCCCATGAAGTGGTCTTGAAAAAATATATGGGTAACCTAATGACACTCCTCTTATTACTGAATAGCATGTGCATCAAACGTGGATGAATTGCGTGAGTTTGACAACCAGAGCTCATGTTTTAGTGATGCCCCGGTTACTTACCGGTAATCTTCATTACTCCGAGTATAGTCTTCCTCGCCACATGATTTACAAAGTGAGCTTTAGCTCCACAACAGAACCCTCCAAAGCAAAAGAAAAACACCTCCCACCCCCTCCCAACATGGCCGACCAGTCCCACCTGACCTCTATAAGAGGCGGACCGGCCCAACCAACAGCCTGATCTACCAAGCAAACAATGAAGCCGATAGCCAGACAGGGAGGGGGGGAGGGAACTCATGTGGCGAGGAAGACTATACTCGGAGTAATGAAGATTACCGGTAAGTAACCGGGGCATTACCTCCTCGTTAGTCTTCCTCGCCACATGATTTACAAAGTGAGCAAATACCCAAGCCAACAAGGCTTCATTGACCACCCTAAAAACAACACCACACGGTGATGCAGAGAAACCAACCCAAGGTTGGAGGAGAATCAATGACCAGAAAACAGGGATCACAGGAAACCTGAATTCAAGATATAAAGGAAAAGTAGGCCAGCCAGGAGCCGCAGCCCCTGCCGTCCGAACGGCCCCAGCGAAGACCCCCGGGACCGCAAGAGTCCCAAGAACAAGGCGGGGGACGACACCGCCGACGTCCGACAAATCTCCAAAGAGGAGACACCCTGAAGGGGGCCCAGGACACCGGGCCACACCCCGTGGACCGACCTTGGACCCCCGCCGGCTCCACCGAACCCAGCGAAGCGTAGGGAGGGATGATAGCCCGTGGAAGCCCGCGAACCAAGGTGGAAAGAGGGCTAGTGGCCCGAACGAACCGGGCCAACAGACACAAACAGGCCATCCCACCGGGAAAGGAAAGACGTGCGGCCAAGAGAAGCCAAAACAGCACGCCGTCAACCAGCACGGACAAGAGAGGAACCTCGTCGGCAGGGAAAAGGCGGTGAAGACACCACCCGAGCCCGGGACCCCAGGGAAGGAACCCCGGGGAGGACACGGGGGACATGCCGGAGGAACAACCATGTCCGGCAAAAACCCGCAAGAATGGAGGGGAGCGGAGGTACGACCCCCGCACGCCCATCCGCCCAGCAGACACCACTGCCACCAGGGAAAGACCACCTAAAAGGTGAGGAACCGTAAAGCCACCGAGGGCAGGGGCCCAAAAAGGGCGGACCCCGAAGAGCTCGTAGAACGAGAGAGAGAACTCATATGGAACGCTTCACGAAATAGCGTGACACCCTAGCGCAGGGGCCATGCCAATCATCCCTGTATCGTTCCAATTTTAGTATATGTGCAGCCGAAGCGAGCACCCAAGGGGGAGACCGGCAGAGCGACCGTGGGCGAAGGAGAAACAACACCGGAGCCAAGCGAGCCACCAGGGAAACCAGCCCGTCGAACACCGGACTGTGGAAGGCCCGCAAGGCCGCCCAACGGGCCCCCCGGGAAGAAGGAGCCACGCCCAAGGAAAACCCCTCAGCCGGGAAATCCCAGACCCGCAAGGGGTCCACGGAGGCGCGGGCATCACAACGCGCCAGAATCAGGCCTGCAGACGGAGACAGGCCAGCCGAAGGAGCCGGCCAACACCGACACCGGACCAACCACGGACGGGAAGAACCGGGAACCGCCCGTAGGCCTGAACCGCCAGCTCGCAACAGGAGAGGGTACCAGGGGCGGCGGACCCCGCCGGGAACCCAAACAGGAACGCCACCCGAATGCGCGTGCCAACCATGCGCCGGGGCCATGTCAAACTGCACCGTAACGTCCCAACAGTAGGCCACTCGCAGCCGAAGCGAGCACCCAGGAGCACCCCGGCCCGGCTATTCATGGAACGCTGTATGATTTTGCGTGTCATCCATGCGCAGGGGCCACGCAAATCATCTCAGTACCGTTCCAATTTTAGTGGATGTGCTGCCGAAGCGAGCACCCAAGCGAATCCAGCAGAGGACCCGCGATAACAGAGGGCACGGGGGAAACGCGTACAGTAGACCGAAAAGGTCAAGCGAAAGACAGGGGAACCACAAGGACCCGGGCGGAGAAACCAGAACCTGGGCAGGAGGGCCGAGACCCCCTCCGTGAACAGAGCCACCGGAGGCAGACCGAGTCGATGCCCCAGGCGCCGAACCACCACCGGGGTCAGGTCGAGACCAGGCAACGGAGGCCAGGACCGACACAGCCGAACCGCCTCCACCAAGTCGGACCCCGGGGGAAAGACAGCCCGAAGGGACAGGACATGCGCCAGGTCGACCGACCCTCGAAGCACTGGTGCAAAAGACGGCAGGCCATGAGGACTGCCGGCAACCCCCGAAGCATGAGGAGCCGCAAGACTGCAGGAGATCCCAACGACCCCCAAACGCCCCGGCCAAACCCCCCCGAAAGAACCAGAAGGAAGAACCGGGACCAGGCACACGACCCCCGAAGGAGGACAAGCCCGAGACGGGGGCCGAAGGGCCCACCGCACATAGTGCAGGGAGTTTGACGAGACGCCTCACCCCCGAAAACGACGAGGCCGAGAAGAACCATACGGCCATACAGGGAACACCCAGACCCCCACCCGGCGAAGAAGCTCCACCAGGCGGGCCAGGAGCACAGTCCCCACCCACGGGCCCAGAAAAAAGACCACAGGCGAGACAAGGGAAGGAGAAGGCACCCCAACCTTCCGAGAAGGCGGAACCCGCGGAAAACCGCAAGACTGGACACCGGCCAGTAAGCCCAAAGAGCCCAAGAACCCTGACAGCAACGTCCCAAGAAGGGACGCAACGGAGGCGACAGCCCCCCCCCCCCGGGAATCCCAGGGAGGGAGATGGCCGAAAGCCAGGATCAAGGGGCGGAAAAACAAAAAGGGAGCGGCCGCACCAGCCCGAGACCGGGAAAAGCCAATCTTAGTAAATGTGCTGCCGAAGCGAGCACCCGAAAACCCGGGCCCGGAAGCCCAGAACGCCCCACGTGAAGGCTGACACCCCAAAATCCGGGGGGAAGTCGAAGGGCCCCACCCAAGAGAAGGCGAGACACCCACACCCCTAGGGACGTAACATACCGCTGTGGAACCCATCCAGGCTTTCCCTGTGAGGCGTCCACTCCGGGGCACCCACAAGGAGGAGGCCAGGCCTCCTTAGCGTTGTGGGGGCCGTCATGAAGAATAAGCAAGCTATCGCCCCGAGTGGCAGAGTGGGACTCCATGGTAGGAATAGGCACCGAGGCGAGGACAAGCCGGTCGGTGGAATTTTGGAGCCCGAGACCCGGCGAGGCGGGGAATAGAACCCTGGTCCCGGGCTAGACCTCTGCATCAGGGTCTGCTGCACTAACCATTGAGCCACACTTCTCCACAACCTGGCGCGCGACCACCCAGCACAGGGGCCACGCTAAAACTTCCGTCGCGTAAGCGACCCAAGAAAAGCGCACAACACCCCCTAAGGGTCTCAAGGCGCCGGCATGAAAGCCTAAAGCCCACCGCACCCGGTATTCCCAGGCCGACTCCCATCCAGGGACCAACCAGGCCCGACCCAGCACATTTACGGAGAGCGAACGAGACCAGGCGCCTCCAGGGCGTAACGGCCCAATGCCGCAGGGGTACCCTCTGGCACCCCCAGTGAGACGACCCCCCCCAGACACCCCTCAGGTGGAGGCAAGGCAACCAAAGCCTCGTGGGGGCCGTGCAAGCGACAAAAACACGCCATTGCCCAGAGAAGCAGAATGGGAGGCCACGAGTGGGAAAGGCACCGAGGCGAGGAAAAAACCGGGCCATGGCACTCCATGAACTGAAGGCCCGCCGCGGCAGGGGACCGACCCCGGCACCCGGGCCAAACCACCATGGGAGAGCTCTACAGCCCAGGCAGGATTCGAACCTTCCCATGGAGTAAAAAATTGCAGCCGAAGCGAGCACCTGAGGAAAGGGAAGGCTCCGCCGAAGGCCAGGACTTTATGAGGTCGAACATGTATGAGGTGAAATGCCCAGAATGTGAGCGTCATTGCCGAGACTCGAACCCGGCTACTCCTGGACCGAGGTCGAGCGCCCTAGGCGTTAGGCCACCTCCACTCCTCTGTAGTGGACGCATCAGTCCACTGAGCCATCAATCTGGCTCCACGCTCCAGCCACAGTCCTCGGGGGAAACACGGGCCCCCAGGATGACAACCGGAACAGCTGAGTCTTCCCGAACGCGCCCTAGGCGCCGGGGACAACTCCGTGCAACAGCAGAGCCGCCCGAGGACGGCATACACTAGCGGAGGGGGCCGGAGGAGTAGCAATACACAGCACATGCAGGAACGGACCCTTCGTGGGGGCAGACCCACCAACGGCATAAGCCTTACCTGCGAGCTCCTTGTACCCTAAGGGCGTCTGCACCGCTCCGCGAGCCGCCGTGCCTGCCGCCCGTGAGAGCACCCCACAGCCCCGGCCGCTACACCGGCTGCACCAGGCCGAGCGAAGCCCCGCCCCCAAGAGGCGGGAAAGCCCCCAGCCAACCCCAGCGCAGCAAACAGCCGCGGGACCCAGGGAATCCTGAAATTCCCGTCCGGAGGCGGAAGCGACCAGCGCCGAGCCCCGAGGCAGCAGACACATACCCGGACCCGGCCCACAGGTCCCCCGAGGGCCCGCCGACGAGGTAGGACGCCTTTGTATCCCTCGGAATCCGACCAGGTTTTCGTCAGGCGAGGCGCGATACACGCCGGCCGACCCCAGGTCACAGGGGCATGGCCGGGAAGCGGAAAAGACTCCGGGGCCACCCACGGTGATGCGTGAATGGCAAAAGGCTGGAGATGCCGGGGATAGAACCCGGCGCCTCCCACCTGTAAAGTATGCGCACGACTTCAATAAACTTCAGTAGACAGGAGTACCAGGGAAATGCGCTGCAGGGAGAAAGTGGTGAAAGTAGAGCCAATGCGATGAGGAGCCCTAAAGAGCGACACCATCACCGGAATTGGCATCGGGACGAGAAACATCAGGTCCATAGCAATAGTCCACCGCTAGAACAGCGCGAGCCCCAAGGACCCACGCCAGGCGTATCAAAGGTAACCGGGGCCCCAGCATACACACAGGAGACCCCCCAGCGCCGGACCCAAAGTCCACTTAGTGGCCAGGGCCCATTAGTAACGACCTGGGGAGAACACGGGAATGTACCAACACCCCATCTCCCCGGCCGCCCCCCCCCCCCTGTAGACCCTTGGCACGCTATAGCAGCACCTAACCGGCCCCACAGGACCGGGGGAAGGAAGAGGGGGGGGGATTAGTAGGCCTAAGGCACCAGGGACCGCTAGAGCAGGTCCTCCACCCTAAACCCCAAGGGCCAGCTCACGCCGGCCCATCTTACCTGAACAGCGCCTCTGGAGAGTATCGCGCAGAACAAAAAAAACAGGCTGTTGGTGGGCCGGTCCGCCTCTTATAGAGGTCTGGTGGGACTGGTCGGCCATGTTGGGAGGGGGTGGGAGGTGTTTTTCTTTTGCTTTGGAGGGTTCTGTTGTGGAGCTAAAGCTCACTTTGTAAATCATGTGGTGGGGAAGACTAACGAGGAGGTAATGCATGCCCACGTCATATTGCCAGGGAGGAGTTGTTATTGCACCTCCGCGATTAGCTTACTGTTTAATGTTTACATAAATATAACAAGGACCGTTCAAGATATGGAAAGCATCCTTAAACTGTTACGAGAGAGGTCATATAATAATAAAATAAAAATTAAATTATAAAACATTTTAATTTAAAAAGAATACAAACGCTATGAATACTATTTATGATAATAAAAATATATGTTGGTTGCAAAAATGTATTTGTCTAGAAAGTGTGATGACAGATTGGTTGAGCAGAGAGAAATACAATTTAATAACGTTATTTTCCCGTTTCAAGTGTTATTTCTAATTTAAAAACAACAGACGACCCTACTGCCCCAAATTTGCATTTTCCTAGGTACCTGCACGGTTGCTAAGGAACAAAGTGTAGTGAGAGCGTACCTTACAATCATGTTAGAAATCAAATTTGTTTCATTAGCAAACTTGATTGAAGGGGCGGCGCGCACTGTGGGCCATCGTCTGTGCAGCAGACTTGCAGATGCTTATTTCCTGCAGATACCGTGTGAAATTCTTCTATTATAATTATTTTGGATCGTGTACACTGTATTGCTTTCAATTTCAGAATATATAAAACTTGATTTAAAGAAATGATCCCACTGCTTATCTAAAGAGCAAGGAAAAACAATTCTGAGTGGACTCTTTCAAGCAGCAATTCGCATTCTTATACTGATTTAAGTTTGAGTTCCCTCTCAAAGGTTCATATGTATGTAGGACAAGATTTGCGAATCGGAATTAGCGATTTTTACCGAATCTCTGATTCCGAATCGCAAATCGCTATGTATCAAAAAAATCGCAAATAAATAGTGATTCGGTAAAAATCGCTATTTAACTGCGAGAACGTGAAAAGCGATTCCTTAAACCGGAATAAATCGCAAATTTGCGATTCCTTAACGGGAAAAATCGCAAATTTGCGATTTTCCCTAAACAGCCAATCGGAATACTGGTGCAGTCTGATGACATCACCACCAGGAAGTAACAGACTACCCATGCTGCAACAGTGTTTGTTGAGGGAGACTCACAGAGAGGGAGTGAGGGAGACCGAAGTCTGCTCCAGGCACACCATGGCTGAAAGTGGCAATAAGGAAATGGCTGGGACACAGCAGCAGGAAGGAGAAAATGCCAGAAAGAGGAAAATGAAGTTTTCTGAGGCTGAAATAGAGACCCTCATTCAGGAGATGGTGCCTAACCACGACTTGCTATTTGGTAAAAGTTCCCTGAAGGTGCCAGAGACCAGGAAAAGGAGGATTTGGGCTGACATACAGGCAAAAGTAAATGCCCTGGGAGTCACAGACAGGAGTGTTGAGGTACTACACAAGCGCTGGTACGACCTGTGCCAGCGCTCCAAGGAAAAGCTAGCTGCCAGGATGGAGCAGTCTCAGCTCACCGTTGGGGGAACATCAACTGTGCCAGAATCAACACCACTGGAGGAACTTGTGGAGGGTACATTGGTACCATAGAGCGTGACGGGCGTGGCCGACCTAGACAGCACGGACCAACAAGCATCCACAGCAGGTAAGAATCATGCCATCACAACCCCAACCCCACCCCCAGACCCCCTGCAGCAACCTAGAGGGTAGGGGAAGCACATTCAAAGCCAAAGCAGTTCCAAAGGCAGTTACAGCAACACATTATGGGAGATATAGTCAAATGTAAATCTAAGTTGTGTTAAGCAGCCACGCTAGGCCAAATTGGCCTGTGCAGGTCAGGAAAGGGAAATTAATCAGTAATATATACCCACACGTTTTGAAAATGTATTTTCAAATAGGAAATGAAACAAAAATTAATGTGTGCTGTTCTGTCCACAGCACCAGCAATTACCCAGCCCACAGGCAGTGGAACATTGAGGGACCATCCAGACTCCGGAGATGCAGGGCAGGAGCCAGATACAGATGGGGAGGACAGCCCTGTCAATCCTACCAAGAGACAGAGGCGGCACGTAGTGAGGCCACTGCCACCAATGGAGGACGAGGCAGAGGACAATAATGCCAATTTGCAGTCCCAAGAAGCACAGCCACAGCAAGAGTCCAGGCCTCAGGACAGGCAACGTCTACAGGGCATAGGCAGACGCAGACAATGCAGAGCCAGCAGCTTTGCTGATCAGGAAGATGATTCTGTCTTTGCAGGCTTGGAATTAAATATGCTCCAGGTGCAGCGTCTGCAAGCTAAAAACATCAAGTCATTACAACGTGAGATGAGGGCAGGGCTCAGGGGCATACAAGGAGAGGTGAGGGATGCCATGCACAAGCTATGTGGGGAGCTGCGTGCAGAACGTGCTGCACGGCACAGGGAGCAGGACCGCATGGACCGTTATGCATGGGCCATCAATAGATTGGCCTCTGCCATCAACGTTTCTTCCAGGCGCAGCATTCTCATGCAGCGTGAGTTTTTACATGGCATGCAAGACATCGCCACTGCAGTCGTGCAGGCAACATCCGTGGTGGATGAGCTGCGGGCACTGCGTACAGCTGGCCCAGGAGTACTAACTCCCAGTGAGGAGGACGCCCAGTCTGTGCGGACCAACAATACCCCACCACCCATCCAGGAGAGGCGCCGTAGTGGTAGGAGCAATAGGCCTACAACGCACAATTAGGATGACTTTGACGTCACACAAGTTAAATTTTTGCACTGTGACTGGAACATGTGCATAACATTTTGAGTGTGAGTAGTTGCCACAGAGGATATGTGGCATTGTTTATCATGCTAATTAAACACAGTTGCACCAATTGAAGTTGTCGTTGTGTCATTATTTCTTATCTAGAAATAGTTGCGCATGATCTCATCACACCTCTGTCAGCCAGCTGCAGCACCAGCGACACCAGCTGCCATGCGTCCAGGTCCAGGCCCCTCCACGTCAGAGGAATCTGATTCGCTCAACACCACTGCCGTGCCTTTCCTTGTGGCGATGTTGTGCAGCATGGCACATGCAACAACAACTTTGCAGCAAGTTACTGGGCTGTATTGTAGCGCTCCTCCGCTTTTATGGATGCAGCGAAATCTGCTCTTCAGTATGCCGAATGTTCTTTCAATGGTGCCTCTTGTGCTAATGTGTGCCCGATTGAATCTGCGCTCACCAGCAGTTGTAGGATTGAGGTAGGGTGTCAAGATGAAGTCCTGGACTGCATAGGCACTGTCACCTGTGGTTGCAAAGGTAAATGGTTAGTGGCTGAAATGCACATGGTAGTCAGTGGTAATGTGCCCTATGTCTACAAGCATTTACCTAGTAAGTATCCCTCGCCAAATTCCCCTCTGGAAAGTCTACGGTATAGGCCACTGTGTCTGAACATAAATGCGTCATGTGTGCTGCCAGGATACTTCGCTACTATGTCAGTTATGATATTTTTTGCATCACACACCACCTGTATGTTTAGTGAATGGTAGCATTTCCTGTTCCTGTATATGTACTTATTGTGTGAGGGGGGTGAAATGGCGATATGTGTCCCATCAATACATCCTATGATGTGGGGGAATTGGGCAATGTTGTAGAAGTCCAGCTTGGTCTGGGCTAGTTCCTGTGGGGTGCTGGGGAAGTGTATGTGGTGTTGCATTCTGTGTACCATGGCATCGAGGAATGCATGGAAAAAGCGCAACAGGGCACTTTGGGACACCCCTCCTACTGAGGCTATCACCCCCTGAAAACTACCTGAGGCCAGCAGGTGTAGTGCACACAGGACCTGGATGTGTGTGGGGATGGCTTGTGTCCTGTGTGTGGGGTGTTCTAGATAGGGTCTGAGCTCTTCAATTAAATCCAGTATACTGTCTTCCTCCAGTCTGTAATGGGTGTAGATGTCCTCCTCTGTGCGCTGGTAAATGGTGATGCTGTCACGGAATATCCTCTCCTGGCGCCTCCTCTTCTGCGCAGCAGATCTCAGTCTTCGCCTCCTCGCAATGACGTACAGCCCAGCCATTGTGGAAAAGAGTCTATTGCATTGTGGGATTCCTTATATACTTTGCACCTGGTTACCACCTGCTCCCACTTGGTGGTAATTGCGATTTCCTATTTTGTGATTTTGATGATTTCGCAATTTGCGATTTTTTCATACATACCATTGCGATTCCTTATTTGCGATTTCACTATTTGCGATTTTCGCTAACTGCATGGCTGCAGAATATGGAATCGCAATGGAAATCGCAGAATTGTGGATCACGCAATTTAAGGAATCACTATTATTGCGATTCCTTAAATTGCGATGCATTTTTGGTTCATACATTGGAAAATACTAGTTTTTGGTCGCACACGCTATTGTTTTGCGATTCGCAGCGTTTGCGACCAAAAATTAGCTTCATACATATGGCCCAAAGTTATAAAATTCAAAAAAGAAAATTAAGTACATGTTTCGTTTTTTACATTTATTTATAAATAGTTTATTTGAAAAGGTTGTACATTGAGAACAACAAAGGTTACAGACGTGTTTCCAGCACAAAACCATAGAATTCAGCAGTTAAAGTTATAGTTATGCTTATGTTAAGAAACTAAAACTCGTAGCCTAAAGGTACTTTACTTAAGGGGCGAGTTATAGTTTCTTCAGATAAGTGTAACTATAACTGCTGAATTTTGATGGTTTTGTGTGGATAAAACGTGAACCTAGCTATAATGCCCCTGTAACCTCTGTTTTTTTAGTGAATTTGCATGTTTTTTTTTAACATAAATGCTCAAAAGTCATCCTTTGTGCACCCCCTATTTTTACTGACTGGTACTGGTGGTGACTGACTCTGACTGCACCTGGGCTCTGCCTAACCAGGCCCAAGGCCAGTGCTATTTTCAAAACATAGAAAAAACACACACATGCTATTAGGGTACGCATACAATTAGCATGACCTACCCTATAAGTTCCTAGTAGATAATAGGGCAGGGGGATTAAAACGACCTATAAGTCGATAGCATATAATAGAGCATGGCATTTTAGAGGCCAGCAGCCCTTTCTGCACTTGCATGTGTGAACTGGAGAGCACCTGAGATCATTTTAAAAGCAGCCCTACCTTGCAGCACCGATTTTAAGAGTAAGTTAACTGCAAACTAGACTTTGTAAATGTAAATGTAAATGTATAGGCATTTATATAGCGCACTACTTACCCGTAGGGTCCCAAGGCGCTTCGACCGCTGCGAAACCCTTCCTGGCTTCCCTGAGAGATGGTCCCTTAATGGGTATCTCCAGGGTGAGACCAGGCATCCCCGGCGGTCTGGTGGGGCCGTTAGTGAAGATGAGGCAAGCTAATGCCCAGAGTTGCCGAGTGTGATCGCTGATCAGAGTGGGCACCGAGGCGAGAGAATTATCGAGTCCGCTGACCCTGGTCCAGAAACCTGCCGCGCCAGGAATCGAACCCTGGTCCCGGGCCGTCCTCTGCTCTCGGGTCTGCCGCCTCTAACCAGTGAGCCACACTACTTCACTCGACTTTCATAGTAGGGGCATTTGAAAAGGGATAATCTACAATATTCTTACATATTAGGTAACCTCAGTGTCTCTTCCAGGTGTTCCAGGGGAGTGGGGGTGATGTAATTATAAGCAGGGTCCTTATAAAAGATGTTTCATAAGCCCTGAGGTTAGAGAAATTGCACATTTGACTTCCCTCACTGTACTAAAGGGCCTTCCAAAATCGACTTAGGTGCTAGGAGCACTGTTGAGTGAGGGTCTACGCATATTCAGGACCCTCAAGGTCTTCCATATGTGTCCAAGGGATGGGGGTCATGTAACTATAAGCAGGACCCTTATAAAAACTGTTTTATAAACCCTGGTGATGGAGAAATTGCACATTTCGATTCCCCATTATATATGCTTAGCACCATAGGATAAAGTTGCAATAGTTTATGAACGCATAAATCTTGCTAGGAATTAAGTTAAATATCATTCAAGGACTTAGGAAAATGGTATTGATAAATACAACAATATTTTGTTGTTGGATTTATACTAACTTGTACAGAACAGAAGTTATAAGACATTTTTGTCTGTAAGCCAAAATGCAGCCCTCCTACAGTGTCCGCTGATTGGTCAGAGTTAACAGGATTAGACAGGCTGCTTTGATGAAGTGATACGTGGCTCACCCAATGAGAGGCTATATGCTGGAGAGAGCTCTGCTACATAAGAATGCCAGAGCAGGGGGAAGAGGTTGTACAGTAGAGGATTCAAGGGAAAAACTGGACAGACAGGGGATGCTTATTTATTTATGTAATTTTAAAGCGCCAGAATCGACCCTCAAAGGGGTATCTCTGCGCCCATGGGTGGGCATCAGGTAAAAAGCTGTCTGCTAATTAAGGTCTTGAGCTGTTTCCTAAAACGAAGATGATCAGTATACTGTCTTAATTGCAAGGGAAGCTTATTCCAGTGGTAAGGACCCAGATAAGAAAGGGCCTTCCAACCCTGTCTGGCTCTTTTGATCCTGGCTACCTCTATTAAGGTGCTTACACCTTTCTCTCTGTCCCAACCAGATAAGAGGCTCAAGAAATAAATCTGCAGATGTTAGGGAGTGGAGAGGTACGAAAATGAGTCATTCTGAGAATTGGTTTAGTTAGATTTTTATGCTCTGATGAGAGCTCAACCATGATGAATGTTAAAGGAATAGTATTTTCAGGTAGAAGATTATGCCACACAGTGGAAGAATTGGTCATGCTTTGGGGAGTTGTCTTGTACCTCATTGGACAGGGGTGCTCTCCTGACTCACCCCAGAGAACACTGACTAAATATGTCAGAGGCGCAGAGACTCTCAGATCTGCTGCTTGACAGTAAGAGAAGAAAAAATACTGCCATGCTGAAAACTTGATTTGCACCCCCCAACCCTGCATCTTGATTGATGGCGCCTGCTGAACAGAAACTACAGCCCTGTGGATGTGTCTAAAGGATTAAAGAGTGGACTACCTGCAAGCTATAGGATAACAGATCTCACATGCATCATAACCGCCGAGAGTCCACTACATGGAGTGGGTCCAGTGGACTTTTAAGGGTGTTGTCCAGGTGCATTGTGGTAATTATGGTCCCAACCTTTCAAGGGCCATCTTGGAGCTTTCAGACCCTTGGGTTGTGTTTTGTACACTTTGGAACCTCAAGAGGAACTTCAGGAAGAAGTTCCAGAAGTTTGGAGCAACTTTGGATAAAAGCTCCATATGGTGACTGAATAAACCGCGAGGCCCAAACCGGCCACCTTCAACCGTGAACCTGGCCCATATTTCAGGTTTGCCCCGCTTAAGAACTCCGGAGGTCTGACTTCCTAAGTTTGATTGGGACCGCCCTGAAACTCATGCTAGTGAACACTCCACGAATCCGGCTTGGTGAAAAGCATCAAGAGACCCCGGAAAAAAATCTGTAAAAGTATTTAAGTTAGATATATTTATCTAAGATGCATTTTTACTACGACTAATAACCCTTTTTCCAACAGTAAAATAATACATACTTGTATATATATATATATATATATATATATATATATATATATATATATATATATTGTTGCAGGCTGGTGAAACGCAAATAAAACCAACATCTTGCCTGAATTGTTGTGGTGGTCTGAGTTCCTTCCTCGCCGCACGCCGGAAGTGGTGGGAATTGTTTGGTGCATATATATATATATATATATATATATATATATATATATATATATATATATATATATATATATATATATATATATATATATATATATATATATATATATATATGTAAAAAAGAAGGAGAGAACTCTCGGTAGTTCCCAAGTTTAGGTGGAAGGCAGTTCCTGTATAGAGCACCCTCAACACCAGCAACACTCTAAATTTGCTCACCTCAAATGTCTGCTTTTCGATCAAAGTTTTTAAGCATAGGATTAGCACAGTGCTATCCACGGCGAGATAGAAATGGACAAAGTCTTTTGCCATTTGTACAGCAAAGTCTTTAAGCATAGGATTAGCACAGTGCTATCCACGCCGAGCTGTAAATTGACAAAAGCCATTTACCACTTCAGGCACAATATTACAGCTTTAGATTAGTAAAATACCATCCAAGCCAACCTGAAATGAATAAAAGCAACCCCTGACACGTGTTTCGCTGTCATTACAGCTTTTCAGAGCGGTTTAGCTTTGTCCAGACATAAGGGAGCACCCAGTATAAGTCAAAACAATTCCCTTGCAGTCATAGAGTGACGCATAAATTATGCAAAAAAGAAGGAGAGAACTCTGGGTAATTCCCAAGTTTAGGTGGAAGGCAGTTCCTGTATAGAGCACCCTCAATATTATATAGCGCAAACTTGACAACATGGCATGAGCACAATTTACATTACAGAAGAACACATTCATTTGTGGTAGGCAGGGGGAGACAAAGTGATTTGCCTGGAATCACAGGATGTTGAGCTGATGCCGAGATTCGAACCTAGCTCCCCAGCTCTAAAGTTCGCAATTCTAGAACTGGTGGCGGGAGGTGTGTCTAATAGTGTATGTCGGTGCTGGCCATCAATGAGAGAGACCTGTGCATTTTTTAAATGGGTGGTGAAAGTATGTTGCTGGAGATGTGGGCCGCCGTGCCACCAATGTACTTACCGGAGGAGGGTTATCACCCATTATTCCGCTACTTTCTTTCTGCATACCACCACTCCACATACTTTCATTACGAAAGTACCATGACCCCGCAATGCCATTATATCGCATGGCATTACACTTTATATGCTTTTACCACGCATACATTTACAACGAAATTAGTTGTAAATGCATGAATGGTAAAAGTATGTTTTTTTAATGTTTTGATAAGGTAAGTATGGGTATAGGGGTATATGTTTTGGGGTACTGAGGTATATGTTTTGGGGTGTTTAGGTATTTTAACGGTTCAGATATAGTTTTGGGTTATGGGGTACAGGGGTAGTTTTAGGGTTTAGGGATAGGTATGGGTTTTGGGGTACAGGGGTATTTTTAGGGTTCAGGGCTAGGTTTGAGTTTTGGGGTGTAGGGGTATTTTTAGGGTTCAGGGGTAGGTTTGGGTTTTGGGGTTCAGGGGTATTTTAAGGGTTCAGGGCTAGGTTTGGTTTTGGGGTACAGAGGTATTTTTAGGGTTCAGGGCTAGGTTTGGGTTTTGGGGTACAGGGGTATTTTAGGGTTAAGGGGTAGGTTTGGGTTTTGGGGTACAGGGTTATATTTAGGGTTCAGGGCTAGGTTTGGGCTTTGGGGTACAGGGGTATTTTAAGGGTTCAGGGCTCGGTTTGGGTTTTGGTGTACAGGGGTATTTTAAGGGTTCAGGGCTAGGTTTGGGTTTTGGGGTACAGGGGTAGGTTTGGGTTTTGGGGTGCAGTGGTATTTTTAGGGTTCAGGGCTAGGTTTGGGTTTTGGGGTACAGGGGTATGTATAGAGTACAGGGCTAGGTTTGGTTTTTGGGGTACAGGTGTATTTTTAGGGTTTAGGGATAGGTTTGGGTTTTGGGGTAGAGGGTATAATTATAGGGTTATGATGGGTTAGTGTTTAAGGGTGTTGTGGTATTTTAAGGAGTAAGGGTGGGTTATGATTAGGTGGTGCAGGGGAATTTAAAGGGAGCAGGTGGGATTAGCACATGATATGAGAAATGGCATGAAGGGCGGATCGTACCACACGCCCCCAGCGTTTGTCATGCCCCCAGCACACGCCCACAGCACAACGCAGACACGCCCACAAGGGACTACTTTGCTGGCACGGTTCTTTTACCTTTTAAATGTATATGGTGGGCGTCTGCATAGCCTATGTCCTTCTGCTGCAACTGCCCTTTCAAATGCTGTATTGGGTGTTGTGATTGGTGCTGTGGTACCTGAGATTACCCACCTCAAAGGTTTGGGCTCTCTCTATATTATATTAGTATGGATATATATATCTTGTCTGAAGTATTTTGTGATTGGAGCCATACCCCCTCTTAAAAGAGGTGGGGACCGGGAATCATTATTAAGGCAGCTAGAAACGAAGATGATTCTTGAGTTAGACACTCATTGGCCTAATGGATTGAATAACATTGAGGAAATGCATCATTTCTTATGATGCCTCTTTCTTACTTTGCGATTCTTTCCTCAGTGTGAATCTAGTGCTCGGCAGCTTGTATCTACTCCCTCTTAGTTAGGTTCCCTATTTCGAGGTTGCAGCTGGGTCTAGACACTGTTCCACACATATCTGTCCTCCTACACTTATCTTAGACTCAATTAGTATTTGTTGTATTTCTGGTGTACAGTATATTTATTCTTCCTTCAGTGTAATTTCTACCTCTAGTATGTGTGTCCTTGTATCTTAACACCCTCTTTTTATATAAGGTTTTTTTACAATGAGATACATATGGGTTGAACTATGAAATTAGATCTTTATGTGTGGTTTATATGTAATTTAGTCCTTGACATATATATATATATATATATATATTTTTTTTTTTCTACTTTTCTATTTGACTGTGCCTTGATTGATAACATGAAGTATTATATTTATCACAATTTTATTCTCATGTATATATACGTGTGTATATTATTCAATGTATATATATATGTATATATATTATTTGACAACGGTTTAGGTGTATTTATTGGGTTTTTAACACATTTTTGATACAATTGTATACTATTTATTGCCAAGAGATAATTTATACTCATGGATTATATGCAGTCGATTGTTCTCAGGGATCTGAGAAGTTTTCTATATCATGATGTTTTTATCTCTTCTATAATGAATGGTATTGCACTTCTTTTCTCTCGCTCTCTTTTGCACTTATTTTACTCTCACTTAGCACTTTATTGCCTGCCACTTTTTTTTAAGCTACATTGGCACATTGTGTATCATATTATACATGTCTAACAGTTTCGTCTCATAAGAATTTTGTATTTATACAGTTAGTTTCTGTTCAACTTATTGGCGTATGTGTATAATTAGACTATTTATACCTTTGCAGTATACACACATGAATCCTGGATTTATCCGGAAATATTTGTATGTGCTGATCCAATTGCATTAGCTATCAGTGGTAGTATGTTTTCACTGTTTATTCATCACATGATGCATTACGTCATTGTGAGGGGGTGTTCCTTCTAACACTGCATAATAAAAAAAGCATTTTGTCTGTTGTGCATGTTGCAGCGTGATCAAGGGCATAACTTGCCAGAAACGCGTAGCTGCTCTCTGTGCATCAATAAATTCACCGATGCTGATTCGTTGTGGTCCATCTCCCTTTGTTTGCTGGTGTGCGAGGCTGCGCTGTGCCTGAGACGCCGAGAGATTCGAGGAGGAGGCACATGGTATATATATATATATATATATATATATATATATATATATATATATATATATATATATATATATATATATATATATATATTAATCCAAAGATCACCTCAATGGGGTATCCCTCGTCAAATGGGGGTGGCGCGCTGCCGGTGAGGTATCCGGTACTCAATATAAAGTTCAAAGCGGCGTTCCAAGCGTGCACTCAGGTACAACAATAATCCACACTAGAACTGCAGGTCTGTCAAAAAGTAGGGCTTATGGCGTGAATAAACCCTACCTTTTTGACAGACCTGCAGTTCTAGTGTGGATTATTGTTGTACCTGAGTGCACGCTTGGAACGCCGCTTTGAACTTTGTATATATATATATATATATATATATATATATATATATATATATATATATATATATATATATTCACTGAAAAACCATAGGTTATAGACCATATATAGTTAGGAATTAGCCTTTAAAAAACCTTGGAAATTCACTGAAAAAACCATAGGTTTTAGGCCTTATATAGTTAGGAATTAACATATAAAAAACCATTGAAATTCCTCCTATATAGTTAGTTGGTCTAACTATATATTGCGCACCCGCAATCCACTGCTGATGTCACATATTACATCATTCATGACATGGTCAGTGACATCACTGATGACATCACTGATGACATCTCAAATGACATCACTGATGATATCACTGATGACATCACTGATGACATCTCATTTGACATCACTGATGACATCATCCAGTGACTGTCTGTATATTAAGCTGTATGTATATGAGTGGCTATATGGGTTATTGATTAGTTGCCCAAGTATTTGTATGGGAGACTGAGTTTGTGTGTGGCTGGCTGGGAGGTGTGTGACTCTGCGCAGATCAATGTGTACTTGTATCAGTGATTGTATAAGAGAGTAAGTATGTGTTAGTATATGTTTGAATAAGTAAGGTGTTGTGTGTATAACTATATAGATGAGGAAATGGAAGTGTGATTGATTCTTTCATGACTGACTAGGTGTGTGAGTAACTCCATGGATGAGTGGCAGTGTGTGAGTGTCTGCATAGGTGTATGAGTACATATGATAGTGTTGCATTGATGAGTGACTGTATGTATGAGTGATTGTATGGGTGAATGAGTGGATGTGTGAGTAGACCTAGGAATCAGTGAGTGCCTATGTAGTAAGTGGTATTGGTGTGTCAATAGTTTCAAGAATGGTAGTCTGTATTTAACACTGGGTGTATCAAAGGTTATATTAGAGTGTGAGGAGGTGCATCATATTATCACATGAATGATGTAATCAGTGATGTCATCTGTGATGTCAAATGAGATGTAATCAGTGATGTCATCAGTGATGTCATTTGAGATGTCATCAGTGATGTCATCAGTGATGTCACTGACCATGTCATGAATGATGTAATATGTGACATCATCAGCAGTGGATTGCGGGTGCGCCATATATAGTTAGACCAACTAACTATATAGGAGGAATTTCAATGGTTTTTTATATGTTAATTCCTAACTATATAAGGCCTAAAACCTATGGTTTTTTCAGTGAATTTCCAAGGTTTTTTAAAGGCTAACTCCTAACTATATACGGTCTATAACCTATGGTTTTTTCAGTGAATCTCATTGGTTTTTTAAAAGCTAATATCCATTGCTGTAAAATATATTCTTTTTTACGTGACGTATCACGTAGCCACGTGAGACGCCTCATGGGTGATATATATGTATATGTTTGAAAGAAAACTATTATCTCATGCTTTTCCCACAGTGGTTTGGAAGGGGATCTATAAGCTAAACTGAAAGCATATTTTCTGTAAATTCACATTATCTTTCTCAGTCATGTGAAAATGAAGTCTGACATTCTCAGTAAAACATGTACATCCAACAAGGACAGAGACTGTCAGTTGATTCCTTTGTGTTCTACTGCAGCCTCCTAGAGTGTTCTAAAGAACAACTAGAGCGCTAACAGTCCTACTTATTACAAAGGTATGGCACACCTGAAGCCATCTTGATTGGAATAAAGTGGTAACTCCTAAAACATTTAATTTAAAAAGAAACAACATGAGGGGGTATATTTTGCCATAGAAAGTATGATTAGTGCTGCAGAATGAAAAATTAGGGCACATTTTGAGTGACTTCTCAAATCCTTTTCTATTTCATTAAAACATTCTGACATGCAGTCTCCCAAAATGGCCACCAGAGACAAAAGAGCCCAAATGTAGCCCAAATATCACCCAGATGTAGCCCAAGTATAGCCCAATGACAGAATGTCCCAGAGTGTTCTAAAGAACAACTAGAGCGCTAACAGTCCTACTTATTACAAAGGTATGGCACACCTGAAGCCATCTTGATTGGAATAAAGTGGTAACTCTTAAAACATTTAATTTAAAAAGGAACAAAATGAGGGGGTATATTTTGCCATATGAATTATGATTAGTGCTGCAGAAAGAAAAATTAGGGCACATTTTGAGTGACTTCTCAAACCCTCTTCAATTTCATTAAAAAAATTCTGACATGCAGACTGAAACATGCACTTTGAATACCAGCAGCAGACGTCCCTGGTGAGCAGTAGCTTTACTACAGTGATCTAATGTGCAACTAGAGTGCTAACATTCAGAATTTATGGCAGATGTGTGACACATCTGAATGCCTTCTTGATGGAACCAAAGTAAACAAGCATTGAAAATGCAATAGATCTCGCCCTCGTTTAAGTTAAAGCCATTCTGTTTGTAATGAGGTGGCTTTTTAGCTTTGCTTTTATTAGTGTTTTTTCAACTTTCATGTAAATAACATGCATCTGTATGCATATAAGTATATGTATGCATGCATTTATGTTTGTATTTATATAGATATACAGATGATATATGTTTATATATGTATGTATATATATATATTCACTGAAAAAACCATAGGTTATAGACCATATATAGTTAGGAATTAGCATTTACAAAACCTTGAAAATTCACTGAAAAAACCATAGGTTATAGACCACATATAGTTAGGAATTCGCATTTACAAAACCTTATTTTACTCACACAAAACCATTGAAATTCCATATATAGTTAGTTGCACTAACTATATATCGCGCACCGGCAATCCACTGCTGATGATGTCACATATTACATCATTCATGACATGGTCAGTGACATCACTAATGACATCACTGATGACATCTCAAATGACATCACTGATGACATCACTGATGACAACATCCAGTGACTGTATGTTTCTGTAAAGTTAAAATATGTCTTACATATTGAAGAATGAGTGGATGTATAAGTGTCTGGATGAAGGATTTAGTAGGTGCATGACTGACTGTATGAGTGAGTGATTAAATGTGTCTCACTGAGTGCATGGGTTAGTGACTAAACTGTAATAATTTGTGCATCATTATGTCTGTTGTTCTGTAAACTGTTGCATGTGTTGAAAAGTAGCTATATGAGTAACTATATGCGTTATTGATTGGTTGCCCAAGTATTTGTATGGGAGACTGAGTGTGTGTGTGGGTGGCTGGGAGGTGTATGACTCTGTGCATAGATGTGTGAGCAGTTGATTCACTAGATGTATGGTTTCAAAAGTGCATGTGGAAACAGCTGTATGGGCGGTTGACTGTGTGCATGAGTGTATTGGTGAGTGAATGGATATCTCAGTGCTACATGTCAAAGTAAGTACATATGTAAAACACAGTACATGTGAGAGTTGACATATATAAATAACTGTGCATAAGAGCCAGTGAATGTGTGAGTGGCTGTATGGATCATTGTGAACTTGTATCAGGGATTGTATAAGAGAGTAAATATGTGTTACTATATGTTTGAATAAGTAAAGTTTGTATAACTGTATAGTTGAGGAAATGGAGGTGTGATTGATTCTTTGCATGACTGACTAGGTGTGTGAGTAACTCCATGGATGAGTGACAGTCTTTGAGTGTCTGTTTACACTGATTGTATCTAAGGTTATATTAGAGTCTGAAGAGGTTCATCGTATTATCACATGAATGATATCATCAGTGATGTGATCAGTAATGTCAAATGAGATGTCATCAGTGATGTCATCAGTGATGTCATTTGAGATGTCATCAGTGATGTCATTTGAGATGTCATCAGTGATGTCACTGACCATGTCATGAATGATGTAATATGTGACATCATCAGCAGTGGATTGCGAGTGCGCGATATATAGTTAGTGCAACTAACTATATATGGAATTTCAATGGTCAGTAGACGGTCTGATATCAGAGTGGAGCATTGGTACATGAATGCGCGTGCTGAGGACATTGCTGTTTTATCACTAGCATAATCCTTTGAACGCAATAACCCACAATATTAGCATTCTCAGCGTTTCCATTTACATTTTATAATAATATATATTTGTTTCCTGCTATTTTCCAAGTGTTTTCTTATCCTGGTACTACCTCTATACAGCAGTCTGATATCCCTAGGACCACGTCCACACTACATAAAAACATAAAAATGTATGTGCCTAACCCAAAAGACGGAGTAGTGGGTTTGTTTTCCTCTCTCAAAGTAAAACAAATGGTTTATGTGTGTGTATGTATGAATGTCTGACATAATATCGACAGACAGAATATCGAAATACAAAAATATCGGAGCAAAAATATCGACATCAAAAATATCGGAATCCTATCTTCATAAAGGTAAGTACAAAAATATCGAAAAAATAATATCGTAGTACAAAAATATCGGAATCAAAAATATCGTTTTTTTAAATGTATTAATAATAATGTAAAAATAATTTTAAAATACATATAATTTTACAAATATTAAATAAAAATATTAAAACAAAATTAAAACTAATACATATACATTTAAAAGAAATAAAACACTTAATATTTAATGTAATTTTTTTATGTTATTTATTTGATTTAATGTAATATTATTTTGTTTTACCCTGTACGCCTGTACCCCAAAAACCCAAAACTGTCCCTGAACCCTAAAAATGTCCCTGTACCCCAAAAACCCAAAACTGACCCTGAACCCTAAAAATACCCCTTTACCCAAAAACTGAAAACTGACCCTGAACCCTAAAAATACCCCTTTACCCAAAAACTGAAAACTGACCCTGAACCCTAAAATTACCCCTTTACCCATGAACTGAAAACTGACCCTTATCCCTAAAAATACCCCTTTACCCAAAAACTGAAAACTGACCCTGAACTCTAAAAATACCCCTTTACCCAAAAACTGAAAACTGACCCTGAACCCTAAAAATACCCCTTTACCCAAAAACTGAAAACTGACCCAGAACCCTAAAAATACCCCTTTACCCAAAAACTGAAAACTGACCCTGAACCCTAAAAATACCCCTTTACCCAAAAACTGAAAACTGACCCTGAACCCTAAAAATACTCCTTTACCCAAAATTAATTAATATTATTTAATTACCAATTAATTATTAATTAACAATAACAATAAAGTAAATATATTAGCAGATTAGCTGTAATTAATTTAATTTAATAATGAATATTATTTTTCCCAATTAATTAATTAAGAATAACAAAAAATTATATATAAAAAAATTACTATAATTAATGTAATTAAATAATTAATATTAATTAATTACCAACGAATTACTAATTATAAATATGTACAAAATTATATTAATTAATTAACTAATTAATATAAATTAATTATCAATTAATTATTAATTAAAATATGTCCAAGCATGTATTAATTAATTCATTATTATTAAATGACTTCCCACCCTATTCCCCTATAAACCCATAACCGGCTACAGAACATATTTATCAATTAATCAATTAATTAAAATTAATTAACAATTATTTCTTAATTAATTAATTAATAATTCCTACTAATTAATAATTAATTTAACATACTTAAATTACTTCCCACCCTATTCCCCTATAAACCCACAACCCGCTACAGAAGTAAAAGACAATATTTAATTAAATTACATTAAAAATAAATAATAAAACATAATAAATACAATATAATGTACACTAAATTTATTTAAAAATTGATATTAGTAACATTGAAGTTATTTATTTCGATATTATTGACATCGATATTTAAAACTTCGATATTACTGATATCATACTAATATCGATATTAAGACTGTCGATATTACTTACCTTCGATATTTTGTCCCATCGATATTTAAACTTCGATATTTTTGTATATCGATATTTAAAAATCGATATTTTGTCTGTGTACCGTATGTATATATCACTAAGGAAGCAAATTTTGTTTCAACAATTCAGCAGAGGCTGGCAATCACTTATCCATCCAGCCATGCATGTGTCTGTACGTCCACAACCATGTTTCCACCTGTCTACACACTCGCACTCAGCCATTCACATCCATTTATTCATTAACCCACTGATTCAATGATCCACCATGCATAAAACATTCATTCATAAATTCACCCTCATCCATGCACTCATCTATCAAGCCATCCAACCTTACCCGAGAATGTATCCAGACATTCACTATAGCCACATCCAGAAATACACACTATACATTCATTAACCCACAGCTATGCATTCATCCATCACGAGGAACCTCTCTGAACAGGATGTGGGAGATCTGTATGTCTCTTGGGGAGAATGAAGTAAAAAAAGGACAGAAGTAGCAGGAGGAGAAAAGATCACCTGCCCACTTACCACACGTCCACCCACACCCAATCATTCATTCATCCACCATCATTCATCACCTGCACTCATGAACCTTCAATCTGCTTCTAGGTGGGCATGTTTGTATCAGTTCCACCTGTTTGTTCATTTACGCACTTACCCACACATCCAACAACACCTGCACATTCATCAATCCAGTTATCCACTCACACCTATGCATCAATCCGTTCAAGCACAGTTATTACAGCCGGTACAGTGGCACAGGAGTCCAGAGCAATGAGAGGCCAACTGTTTTAGAAAAACTTAAAATGAAGCGTGGGGGGGCATTTCCCTTCCTTGAATTGGAGTCCAGGGCGCGCTTGCTGCAACAAAGAAACCTTCCACTTATACCATCGTATGCACCCAAACCCATCATCATTCAATCTTCCACCGTATACACTTTTATGTTTAGTGGTGTATGTTTTTTTGATGTTTGCACTGGTGAACGTCTATACAAAAACTTGTGTGCATAGCAATCAGTAAACGTTTTCGTACTTGTGTACCCTATATGCATCAGAACGTGTGTGTGCTCTGTGCACGTGTATGCTGTATTTGTGTATGTACCATAGAATAGCCGAACCTACTGTCTTGGTCAAAGCTCTTCATACACCTCACCCACACACAGCCCGCGGATCAGGAAGTTAGGCTGTGACCACACTCTGTACGTCTAGTCACAACCCTTTGTTCCAGTAAGAGGAGGTCAATTTGCATTTTTGTTTCATTTCCGTTCTAAACGCACATCCATTTCCCCACCAAGGGCTTTTGAAATAGACCCACACTTGCAAAAGAGGCCTTGGGTGCTACACCAGTGCAATAACAGCCTTTTATCACAGCCCTATCCATATTTGTGCATCTTCAGTCAACCCCTGCAACCATTTCCAGAAGGGTAATTTAAAAACGGAGAAAGCTATTCATTAGAAAGACATATTCAGAACGATTCACAGAACGCCTTTTTTCCTGCATAAGCACAAAACTGCATTTGTGCAAGTTAGATGATGTGCAATTTGTTGCAAGAGGCACATTAACAATGCAGCAGTAGGTGCAAATCTTCCATTGTTAAGTCACAGGTGCATGCCTGTGACTCCCCTCCCTCCACTCACACCAACGAAAACATCACTCTAGAGAAAACCTCCTTTTACATTCGCAGCTAGTGTAGAAAAGTGGGTTACAGTGTGGGAGGAGAAATGGGGGGAGTCAGGAGGCACAAAGTCAGAGCCAATTACACGTTTTTTTTTAATCTGCCAGGGCAAATGCGATAATAATTCTGTTCTGGCTTACTTATTCATGAACAGGTTCGATTTTAAAATATCTTACAACTTAAGGCACCAGCTGTAGAGATATTTGAATACTTGGCAATATCAAAGTAGCGAGAGAGCTAATGTGCTGCCCTGTTACAAACCGCGTGCAACATGCAGGTCACAGATTTATATTTTATGTGCACAGCTCAGTGGGTTACCGGCTGCTCTGCGGGCGGGCTCCTCGCTTATCCGGGCGGTGGCTGGACTGCGGCAGGGGCGGGCACCAACAATGTGCCCCGCGCCCCCTCCGCCACTGCTTCAGCCTCCCTATTGGTCTCCGGGGCTCCCTCGGCACAAGGGAGCCCCGCACCTGTCCGTCCCGCCTCCTCTTCGTCCTGGTGCCGGTGGCTTCCTTCTCTCCTCGGGGCTCCCTCAGCACACGGGAGCCCACGCCGCAGACAACGCTTCTCTTCCAGGTGGCAGGGCTCCCTCCCATCACGGGAGCCCTGCAGAGTCAGCCGCCATCTTCCTTTTTCCCCCTCGTGGCGGGGGTGGGCATTCCCGGCCGGCCGGGCTGGGATTGGCCGTCCGGCACCAGCACTTCCGGGTTGCCGCGGGCAGCGCGGCGGCCCGATTTCAGGCAGGCAGGCGGGAACAAAAATGAGGTGGGCACTCAGCCATAGACAACTCTTCTATTGCAGATGGCAGGGCTCCCTCCCATCACGGGAGCCCTGCAGAGTCAGGCGCCATCTTCCTTCTTCCCCCTCGTGGCGGGGGCGGGCATTTCCAGCCGGCCGTGCTGGGATTGGCCGGCCGGCCCCAGCACTTCCGGGTCAACGCGGGCAGCGCGGCGGCGCGATTTCAGGCAGGCAGGCGGGGACAGTGCGCGCACGGGTGCACGCCGATAGATATATAATTGATTTTAAATGCAATTTTCTCCGCAAATACTGGACGGATTTACACCATTTGAAGAAAAGCGTAATATGCGAACCAGTCTCTTCCATTTTACCAAATTTCAAATAATTCCGTTCAGCCGTTCGGGCTGTAGTCGTGTCTAAAGGTCCTATGGAAATTAACATGGGGAAAACACGTTTTGGGACCCCCCTTTTTTCTCAGCCCCCACTTGACTAATCCCCCCCAAACTTTCAGGGAAGGAGAGGAGCGGAGCGAGCCATCTTCTTTGAGAAATTTGCGAAGATTCATCAACCAGCGCCAAAGTTATTCCTAATAGAATGTTGGGGATTTCCTATGGAAACTAGGTCATAACTATATATACCTACTGGCTACTGCCAGTAGGTAATATATATATATATATATATATATATATATATATATATATATATATATATATATATATATATATATATATATATATATATATATATATATATATATATATATATATATATATATAGCCGCTCGTTGTTCAAAAGAACACACCACACTCGCGGGGATAGCAGAACATCAGCTTTATTCTGCAGCAGCACACTGATTCGCTCAGGGTCAAGGAGGGAACCCCCGTTACAGAGGTCAGAAAGTTCAACTTGTATTGTCCGACGCGTTTCAAAGGGCTGGCCTTCTTCCTCAGGGAAAGGTGAACTCTGAGTGGCTGATGCAAGTAACTTCTTTATGTAGTCTATGACACGCCCGGTATCGGGCAGGGCAGATGCCGCAATGTCTTCTGGTACTTGTACCAGAAGACATTGATTCGGACGGTGATTCGGATATATACCGACCCCTGCGCCGGATGCCACAGTGCCTTGGGTCTGACGAGGGGCTCCCTAACAAGGGTCAACATTACAACATGCGAGGCACCTTGAATTGACTGTGGCGAAGGGAGGAGAAGCATATAACTGGACAGACACACAATTGAGACCAATATATCATCCGAACTCCCCCGAGTGATGTGTCCTGATCGTAACAACAGCAATGGACAAATGGGATTGGACAAATGGGATTGGTAGACGACCAGCCAATCCTCTCCTTCCTTCCACCTACTGTGTCCAATGAAAAGCTATTTGTCTGTTCAAGTACCGCCACAGATATGCTGTTGTATTATTTCCAAATGCGAGCAGATGAAGGCAGAACGCCGAAAAGCTTCCTCGCAGAAATAACTGGATTAAGGATCCCCGTGAGTGCTGTGTGTTTTTACAGTGGAGCCGAGATGTTTTTGAATGGACCCACTTCCATTTTTGACGGCACCCGTCATTAAAACTGCTGAATGCGCTGAGGTGGAACTTGGAGCGTGAGATGTTATTGGTGTTTTGCACCACCATACGGCACCTGAGGCATCAGCGTCGATGAAAAAAGTCGCCAGGTATAAACTGGCAGTGATTCGGATATATACCGACCCCTGCGCCGGATGCCACAGTGCCTTAGGTCTTACAAGGGGCTCCCTAACAAGGGTCAACATTACAACATGCGAGGCACCTTGCATTGACAGTGACGAAGGGAGTAGAAGCATATAACTAGACAGACAGACAAATGAGACCAATATATCATCCGAACTCTCCCGAGTGATGTGTCCTGATCGTACCAACAGAAATGGACAAATGGGATTGGTAGATGACCAGCTAATCCCCTCCTTCCTTCCACCTACTGTGTCCAATGAAAAGCTATTTGTCAGATCAAGTACCGCCACAGACATGCTGTTGTATTATTTCCAAATGCGAGCAGATGAAGGCAGAACGCCGAAACGCGTCCTCGTAGAAATATCTGGACAAAGGATCCCCGTAAGTGCTGTGTGTTTTTACACTGGAGCTGAGATGTTTATGAATGGACCCACCTCCATTCTTGACAGCACCCGTCATTAAGAGTGCTGAATGTGCCGAAGTGGAACATGGAGCGTGAGATGTTATTTGCGTGTTGCACCACCATAGGGCACCTGAGGCATCAGCACCGATGAAAAAAGTCGCCAGGTATAAACTGGCGGGGATTCGGATATATACCGACCCCTGCGCTGGATGCCACAGTGTCTTGGATCTGACGAGGGGCTCCCTAAAAAGGGTCAACATTACAACATGCGAGGCACCTTGCATTGACTGTGGCAAAGGGAGGAGAAGCATATAACTGGACAGACAGACAATTGAGACCAATATATCATACGAACTCTCCCAAGTGATGTGTCCTGATCGTAACAGCAGAAATGGACAAAGGGATTGGTAGACAACAGCCAATCCCCTCCTTCCTTCCACCTACTGTGTCCAATGAAAAGACATTTGTCAGATCAAATACCGCCACAGATATGCTGTTGTATTATTTCCAAATGCGAGCAGATGAAGGCAGAAAGCCGAAACGCGTCCTCGCAGAAATATCTAGACAAAGGATCCCCATAAGTGCTGTGTGTTTTTATACTGGAGCCGAGATGTTTATGAATGGACCCACCTCCATTCTTAACGGCACCCGTCATTAAGAGTGCTGAATGTGCCAAGTGGAACTTGGAGCATGAGATATATATATATATATATATGTTACCTACTTGTGGTCGCCAGTAGGTAGTTATAATTAAAACCTAGTTTCCATAGGAAATCCGCAACATTCTATTTGGAATAACTTTGGCGTCAGTGGACGAATCTTCGCAAATTTCTTCAAGAAAATGGCCTGCTCTGCTCCGCTCTTTCCCCGAAAGCTTGGGGGTGATTCGTCAAGCGGGGGCTGAGAAAAAAGGAGGTCCCAAAACGTGTTTTCCCCATGCAATTTTTCCTAGGACCTTTGGGCAGGGCGACAGCCCGAACGGATGAACGGAATTACACCAAACTTGGCAAAAAGGTAGAGTTTGGTTCGCAGATGACCCTTTTTGTTGAATGGTGTAAATCCGTTCAGTAGTTCCTGTGAAAATCATAAGTAAAATCATAAGTATATCTAGAGGAGCTTACTGTACTCTGTACTGTAAGCTTACGGTATGCGTACCTTCCCGAGCACGAGCTGCATGCTAATTGGCTGTCAACTGTCTGTCAACACTCCAAACCAGGAAGTGTTGGCAGCCATCTTGTGCCTCGGAAGACTGAGGCAAAAGAAAGCCAAAAACAAAATGTGTAGAACGCAAAAAGGGGGCAGAGTAGAAACACCCTGACCCCCTATGCCTGCTCAGGGGGCCCACAAGGACCTCCAAGGCCCCCCAAAAATATTTTTGGGACAAAAATCGCGGGGTACGAGTACCGTATGCGTACCTTTCCGAGTACGAGCTGCTTGCTCATTGGCTGTGAATACTCCAAACCAGGAAGTGTTGGCAGCCATCTAGTGCTCGGTAGACCGAGGCACAAGAAAGCAGAAAAACAAACATGTAGAACGCAAAAAAAAGGGGGCAGGGTAGAAACACCCTGACCCCCTAGGCCTGCTCAGGGGGTCCCACAAGGACCTCCAAAGCCCCAATTTTTTTTTTAAACCCGGTCTGCTTTTTTCAAATTACCCCCTGGGGTGACCAAATCCCAGGGGCACCCCACACTGCACCGGGGACCACCACCCCCTGGGGCAAAGCAGCACAGCCCCCTGGCCCATACTGTAGGTTCTAAGGTGGGCTAGCTGGCCCGCATGGACCCCCAGCATGCAAGGGGAATTGGTTCCTCCTAGGCAAACGCACCAGGGGGCTGCATTGCAGAGAGGTGTAAAAAGGAGGGTGGCCTCATTACACCTCTCTGCAATGCAGCCCCTGGCGCATACTGGAGGTTCCTGGTGGGCTAGTTAGCCCCCATGGACCCCAGTATGCAAGGGGAATTAGTTCCCCCTCTGCAAATGCACCCGGGGGCTTCGTTGCAGAAAGGTGTAAAAACGGGCATGGCCTCATTACACCTCTCTGCAATGCAGCCTCCTGGCTCATACTGGAGATACCTGGTGGGCTAGATGGCCCCCAGGGACCCCAATATGCACAGGGACTTAATCCCCCAACTTAGAATACTCTACAGGGCATGTTAGCACAGTGGTGAAGGTAGGGGGCGGGGCTTGAGGTGATGTGAGTGCAAACATACCTGAGGTACATTTTAAGTTGGGGAATTAATTCCTGTTCAATCCAGAGGTCCTTAGGGGGCAGCTGTGTTGCAGAGTGTTGTAAAAGGGGGCATGCCCTTTGAACATCTCTCTGCAACACAGCTGCCTGGCGCATACTGGAGGTACCCGATGGGCTAGTTGGCTCACAGTGAACCTCAGGATTGAAGAGGAATTAATTCCCCAATCTAGCTCACTACTATTCCTGAAAAGTAAATTTAACTGTACTTACCAGTAACTTGAATTTCCTTCCAAAGGATATCATTGCCTGCTATATAAAATATATATAAAATAAAAATTTTTTTTAAAAATTCAATGTTTTTAAAATATTTTTTTTAATTTATATTAAAAATATGTAATGTAATTTAAAAAATAAAATATCTAAAAATAAATAGTTTAAAATAATGTAGTAAATCAGTATAAAAAAATAACAAATAATACATTTAAAAACTATCATTTACAAAACCTTTGAAATTCACTGAAAAAAACATAGTTTTCAGCCACGTTATAGTTCAAAAATAGCATTTAAAAAACCTTAGAAATTCACTGAAAAAACCATAGGTTTCACAAACGTTATGGTTAGGAATTAGCATTTTAAAAAAACCTTAGAAATTCACTGAGAAAATCATGGGTTTCACACATGTTATAGTTAGCTGGACATTTCACTTATACAAAACCATTGAAATTCCCCCGTTATAGTTAATTCAGCTAACTATAACTTGCGCTGCTGATAACGTCACATATTACATCACTCTTTATACGGTCAGTGACATCACTCATGACATCACTGATGACATCTAAAATGACATCACTCATGACATCACTGATGACATCATCCTTGTGAAAGAGTGGCATACCTCCTTTCAGTGTAATATAACCCTTGATACACACATTCAAAAATAGAAACTACAATTTTCAAAAAAATGGAGATACCAATTCCAGTTAGAACAACCTATTCAGTAATACCAAAATCTACATACACATCAAGTCATTCAATAACAGTTATATATATGCACTCATACATGTACTCACTCATCATATGTAGTCATACACCTATAAATCTTATTACACACGGACACTCATCTATGATGTCAGCGATGTCATTTGAGATATCATCAGTGATGTCACTGACCTTGTCATGAATGATGTAATATGTGACATCATCAGCAGTGGATTGCGGGTGCGCGAAATATAGTTAGTACAACTAACTATATAGGAGCAATTTCAATGGTTTTGTATGAGTGAAATGTCCAGCCAACTATAACACCCCTAAAACGTATAGTTTTCTGAGTGAATTTTAAAGGTTTTTTAAATGCTAATTCCTAACTATATCAGGCCTGAAACCTATGGTTTTTTCAGTGAATTTGCAAGGTTTTATAAATGCTAATTCCCAACTATATAAGGCCTAAAACCTATGTTTTTTTCAGTGAATTTCAAAGGTTTTTTTAATGCTAATTCCTAACTATATAAGACCTGAAAGCCCACCAGGAATCTCCAGTATGCGCCAGGGGACTGCATTGAGGAGAGGTGTAATGAAGCCACGCCCCTTTTTACACCTCTCTGCAACGTAGCCCCCGTGTATGTTTGAAGAGGGGGAACTAATTCCCCTTGCATACTGGGGGCCCCTGGGGGCCAACTAGCCCACCTGGAACCTCCAGTATACTCCAGGGGGCTGCATTGCAGAGGTGTAATGAGGCTATGCCCCTTGTTACACCTCTCTGCAACGCAGTCCCCTGCTGCGTTTGCAGAGGGAGAACTAATTCCCCTTGCATACTGGGGGTCCCTGGGGGCCAACTAGCCCACTAGGAGCCTCCAGTATGTACCAGGGGGCTGCATTGCAGAGAGGTGTAATGAGGCCACACCCTTTTTTACACATCTCTGCAACGCAGCCCCTGTGCATGTTTGAAGAGGGGGAACTAATTCCCCTTGCATACTAGGGGTCCCTGGGGGCCAACTAGCCCACCTGGAACCTCCAGTATGCGCCAGGGGGCTACATTGCACAGAGGTGTAATGAGGCTATACCCCTTTTTACACCTCTCTGCAACGCAGGCCACTGGTGCGTTTGCAGAGGGGGGACTAATTCTCCTTGTATACTGGGGGTCCCTGGGTCATATCTGCCCAAACACCGATATTCCGAACGATTGAAAATGACTTTTCTTGAGAAACATTTGGATTTGGATTATCATGTCCTATACTTTGGAATTTTTAAAAGACTGACTTTGAGGATGCTATAAATTACTCAAGTCTGCCCGAATTGTGTGGGTAAAATTGATACCTAGTCACTTTGAATAAGAATGTACTTATGTCTCGTCTAACATTTGGAAGAAACATCTAGCTATATGACAACAGGATACCAACATAACATGAAGGAAATAAGAATGCCCTGAAGAAGTTCTGTTGTACAGAACGAAACGTTTCGGCTGGCTGTGGTACATAAACTTAAGGAAAATAAAAGCATTTGAATATACACCAAGATTCAGCGCTTCAATAAGGACTCTAAGTGATATGATTTGATTGGACTTATTGTGCAAGTGGTGCTGTGCCAAACTTTGGAATATTCGCTACTACTCTCTACTACTTACTCTCTCCTACTCCACTACTCTCTAATAATCACTCTCTACTACTCATTCTATACTACACTACTGCTCTCTACTACTCTCTCTCTACTACTCACTCCCTACTACTCACTATCTACTGCTCTCTACTACTCACTTTCTACTACACTCTACTCACTACTACTCACTCTCTACTACTCTCTCTCTACTACTCACTCTTTACTACTCACTCTCTACTACTCTCTACTACTCATTCTCTACTACTCTCTACTACTCACTCTCTACTACTCACTCTCTACTACTCTCTCTCTACTAGAGTCTAGTGCTCACTCTACTACTCACTCTCTACTACTCTCTACTATTCTCTCTCTCTGCTACTCACTCTCTACTACTCTCTACTACTCACTCTCTACTACTCACTCTCTACTACTCTCTACTACTCACTCTTTACTACTCTCTACTACTCACTCTCTACTGTTCTCTACTACTCACTTTACTACTTACTCTCTACTACTCTCAACGACTCACTCTCTACTACTCACTCCATATTACTCTCTACTACTAACTCTACTATTCACTCTACTACTCTCTACTACTCACTCTCTGCTACTCTCTCTACTGCTCTCTACTACTCCCTACTACTCACTCTCTACTCTCTATTACTCACTCTCTACTCTCTACCTCTCTACCTCTCTCTACTTCTCTCTCTACTAGTCTCTACCTCTCTACCTCTCTACCGCTACCTCTCTACCTCTACCTCTCTACCTCTCTACCTCTACCTCTCTACCTCTCTCTACACGCACGCATATATATATATGCATATATATGCATATGCATTTATATATATGTATGTGTGTGTGTATATATATATATATATATTCAATGAAAAAACCATTGGTTTTAGGCCATATATAGTTAGGGATTTGCATTTACAAAACCTTATTTTACTCGCATAAAACCATTGAAATTCCATATATAGTTATAAGCGCTAACTATATATCGCGCACCTGCAATCCACTGCTGATGATGTCACATATTACATCATTCATGACATGGTTAGTGACATCACTGATGACATCACTGATGACATCTCAAATGACATCACTGATGACAACATGCAGTGACTGTATGTTTCTGTAAAGTTAAAATATCTCTTACATATTGAAGAATGAGTGGATATATAAGTGTCTGGATGAAGGATTTAGTAGGTGCATGACTGACTGTATGAGTGAGTGATTAAATGTGTCTCACTGAGTGCATGGGTAAGTGACTAAACTGTCTTAATTTGTGCATCATTATGTCTGTTGTTCTGTGAACTGTTGCATGTGTTGATAAGTAGCTATATGAGTAACTATATGGGTTATTGATTGGTTGCCCAAGTATTTGTATGGGATACTGAGTGTGTGTGTAGGTGGCTGGGAGGTGTATGACTCTGTGCATAGATGTGTGAGCAGTTGATTCACTAGATGTATGGTTTCAAAAGTGCATGTGGAAACAGCTGTATGGGCGGTTGACTGTGTGCATGAGTGCATTGGAGAGTGAATGGATATCTCAGTGCTACATGTCAAAGTAAGTACATATGTAAAACACAGTACATGTGAGAGTTGACATATATAAATAACTGTGCATAAGAGCCAGTGAATGTGTGAGTGGCTGTATGGATCATTGTGAACTTGTATCAGGGATTGTAAAATAGAGTAAATATGTGTTAGTATATGTTTGAATAAGTAAATTTTGTATAACTGTATAGTTGAGGAAATGGATGTGTGATTGATTCTTTGCATGACTGACTAGGTGTGTGAGTAACTCAATGGATGAGTGACAGTCTGTGAGTGTCTGTTTACACTGATTGTATCTAAAGTTATATTAGAGTCTGAAGAGGTTCATCGTATTATCACATGAATGATATCATCAGTGATGTTATCAGTCATGTCAAATGAGATGTTTTCAGTGATGTCATTTGAGATGTCATCAGTGATGTCATCAGTGATGTCACTAACCATGTCATGAATGATGTAATATGTGACATCATCAGCAGTGGATTGCGGGTGCGCGATATATAGTTAGCGCTTATAACTATATATGGAATTTCAATGGTTTTATGCGAGTAAAATAAGGTTTTGTAAATGCAAATCCCTAACTATATATGGCCTAAAACCAATGGTTTTTTCATTGAATTTTCAAGGTTTTGTAAATGCAAATTCCTAACTATATATCCACTATAACCTATGGTTTTTTCTGTGAATTTCATTGGTTTTTTAATAGCAAATATGAAAAGCTTTAAAATGTCAAGTACGTGATAGATGAAAACATTTTCGTATTTATGCACGCTGATGTGCTTTGAACGCTGCACCCCCCCCCCTCCCCTCTTTTGTCTTAGTAGTACTCTCTCTTTGCAGATAGTGAACGGTAGTTAACCAAGCCTTTCCCCCCTTTTTAATCCGTTGTGCCTGCTTGTCTCTCCATTTGATTGATTGTTGTCCAAGCATTTACTGTTTTAGAATTGGTTCTCTTTGGATCATTCTCTATTTACAAACAAGCACAAAGTCGCAATACTCTGTTTAGTCTTTGCAGATAGTGAAAAATCGTGTAAAAAAAATAAAAGTAATCGAGCAAAATCAGTAGGCCACTAATTGGATCTCTTTTTGACCTAGCTAAAATAGAAATATTAGGAACAACCATACATGAGAAATACAAAAATAGTGAGATGAACGGAGCTCCACACCATGAGGGCTGCAAGACAGCTCGGCTCCATCACCCATCCCGCACAAAATAACGACAAACCCTATGCAAATATTAAAAATATAGACAACACACCAGCAAAGAAACAGGGTAAAACATTTTATTAAAAAACTATTTACATAACGTTGGTTTATAAGATGATATCAGTAGTGGACCGATGTGTGAATAGATCGAAAGCAGCACAAGGCTCCAAGATCCGGATGGCAAGCTCCTGGATGTTGGGTGCCATAGTTTAGAGTTCTGAATTTGAGCCTTTTTCAATGCCTGTGCTTTGTTGAATCAAAATGGCGGCTTGACACAAAGCTGACTCAAGCGTTGCTACTGATGCTATGCAGACCAAAACTGGTTTTCAGTTTGTACATTTTTCTAGATTTTTCAATCCAAGTTTGGTTGACTTTGTAGAACGATGGCTTCAAATTTTCAACATACGGTGTGGTGGCGCTGACTGGGAGGGGGCGCTTCGCTCCTGCCCCCTCCCCAAGTAAGATTTTCATACGTGAAAGTACGTTAATGGTTTTGGTCCCTGAGATGCTTCGATGTCACTGCCATTCTCAAATAGCATAAGTTCTGGATGTTGGGTGCCATAGTTCAGAGTTCTGAGCAGCGCTTGTAACACTGTCTGAAGCTTATTTCCACCTACTGCAGCTTCACTATTCTCAAAGTAAGTGAGTGTCGTTTGTGGACCTGACTGCATTAGAAAACTTGGGCGGTGTGATGGCCATGGACTCGGAGAAGACGCTTGGCTCCGACACCCTCCCCAAGTCTTATAGCACT
The DNA here is from genome assembly GCF_964263255.1 of Lissotriton vulgaris. Classification (NCBI taxonomy): domain Eukaryota; kingdom Metazoa; phylum Chordata; class Amphibia; order Caudata; family Salamandridae; genus Lissotriton; species Lissotriton vulgaris. The sequence goes on along the minus strand of NW_028240629.1, from coordinate 84,454 downwards.
GGTGTAGCCTGAGATCGCCCCCGACATAGGCGGCCGGCTCCCGGGGTCCGGCGGAACTTTTTGCCTTTTGATGACTCTTCAATTCTGGACCTTGTCCCACAATCCGTTTCACCTGAAGACAAGCTGTAGTGGGGCGCCCCTTTACCGTTTTAGTTGCCATTCCGCCCGCTTTTGCTACACTGTGCCTCTTCCGCCATTCAGCTGTTTACCGCCCGCTCTTGCGACTACAGCGTCTCGCTCATCATGTAGTTGAGTTGCTCCCGCTCTTGCGGTGCAGCGATAGGCGGCTGCCACAGGACTCTCAAAATGGCGGCCGGCTCTTCGGTTTTGGGCCTGGTCCACTAAAATGGCCCTGGGACACCTTGGAACTCGGACGCTTCCCTGATAGGGCTTGGGTCCCATTCTCGAAAAGCGTCCCCTCAGCCGTGAAGATTCTACAAAAGTCTTGGGGGCCTCCGACTCCCGCAGGCTTCTGGTGGGGAGCGGCTGCCATGATTGCTCGTGGAATGGCCACGACGGAGCTACGAGATGGTAGTGGTCTCATGCTGACGCCAGCTTTAGTCTGAAACATCCAGAAACACTGTAGACTACCAATTCGATCAGTTCCGGTAGCGCCCCAACATGACCTGGAAGAGAAGAACTTGCCCTCCCCTCTTTGACTGATGGTTCTTGTTGCCTGTCCCCTCTGTTGTCATTTAACAGAACTTTTTGGACTGCTGAAAGGGGTTGTGTTATGAACGCTGGTTGGTGGAGACATTTTGACTATATTCTTGACCTACGTTGTCGCGTAATGCGTTATATGACACGCCGCATTAGCGCACCCGGAAGTGATCCGAGGCGCGGCGCGCAGCGCGTAACGTAAGCATAACAGGTCATGTGACTTGTTAATAAAACTTTTCATTGGTTCATTTTACTTTTGTTAATTTAATGATGAAAAGCTTGGTCATATGACCTAAAAATTACGCTTTTTATTGTTTTCGAACAATATTTTTTTTTCAAACATATGTTATAATATTCCAGGCTAATGTACTTTCCCGGAAAATTTACAACTGTCTTGCAAGTAAAATATATTCCTTTTTCGAGAAAAAGGGCGTTTCTTCCTTCCATGACGGAACCGTTGAGTAAAAGAGATTCGGCCTGCTGTCTTAGTCGCCGATACGCCTGATTATCAGATTCTTATCGATCACTTTATGTTGCAGACATGAAAAACACAACTGCCCTTGACCATTTATCTTTACTGCGTTCCTACATATTATACCTTTTATCCGTCATGTAATTGGACTGCTTTATTTCACTTGCCTTTTACTGATTCGAAAACAGTGACTAAAAGTAAAAACTTTACCAATGTAAATACTACTACCGTGTTTTGTTTTAAAAACCTTTATTGTGAAAATGTCAGTATACAAATACGGGCCTATAACCACGTGGGCCGGCCACGGAGCAAACTGAAATCGTATATGATGAGGAGACATTTACACTGTAGAGGAACGTAACGAGCGGGCCATTAGGTTGCAAGAACTAAGGTGTCTAACAGTTGCGGAATCGGTGGACATACATTTTGTAATTAAAATAGGACAGGGCCACTTACAATAACATTTTCTAGATATACATTTGCGGGCAAGGAGTTACGAGTCCCATTTATACCGGCGCCATTTTGGGCGAGGCCGGGCAGGTCCAAGATATAGTCAAAATGTCTCCACCAACCATCGGCCAGACCAGAACTCCTTTCGGCCCTTTATGCTACAAGATGGTGTCTTCCATTCAGAAAATATTGTTGGCAGCATTTTGAAAGGAAACAGAAACAGCCGTTCTCCTAGTGAGTTTCACATTGTTACATTTAGGAAGAATGTTAAAGAGTAGTATGTGGAAAATCTGAAGCCATTTTTCTACAAACTCTCAATCAGACTTGGATGGAAAAAAAAAACATGAAGAATGTACAAACTGAAAACCAATTTTTGTCTGTATAGCATCAACAGTAACGCTTGAGTCAGCTTTGTGTCAAGCCGCCATTTTCATTCAATCAATAGCGTCCCCCTGCACACATTCAGGGACCTGGTCGTGTCTTCAGATGAAACGGATTGTAGGAAAAGAAGCAGAAAGGAAAAGGCAAAAAGTTCCGCCGGACCTCGGGAGCCGGCCGCCTATGTCATGTGCGACCTTTGGCCACACAAGGGCAATAGTGAAGCTGCAGCAGATGCAAATAAGCTTCAGACAATCTTACAAGCACTGCTCAGAAATCTCAACTGAGGCACTCAACATCCAGGACTTGCCATTCGAATCTTGGCGCCTTGTGCTGGTTCCGACCTATTCACACATCGGTCCTGGATCTCGGCGCGTTCGACTCACTGTACCGCAACAGTGACCGCAATTCAGCTGGACAAGCCGCCATTTTCATTCACTCAATAGCGTCCCCCTACACACATTCAGGGACCTGGTCGTGTCTTCAGATGAAACGGATTGTAGGAAAAGAAGCAGAAAGGAAAAGGAAAAAAGTTCCGCTGAACACCACCTTGGGCAATAGTGAAGCTGCAAAAGGTGCAAATAAGCTTCAGACAGTCTTCAACTTACTCTGATTCTTATAATAAACTTCAGATAATCTTACAAGCACTGCTCAGAACTCTCAACTGAGGCACTCAACATCCAGGACTTGCCATTCGGATCTTGGCGCCTTGTGCTGGTTCCGACCTATTCACACATCGGTCCACTACTGACATCACCTCATAAGCCAACGGGGCACCCCACGCCGACTTTCGGCGCAGCATTGTAGGATGGCCACACCAGTGCGGCAATTTGCTGGACACCACCTCGGTGCCATCCGGATCTCGGCGCGTTGTGCTGCCTTCGGCCTATTCGCACATCGGTCCGCTACTGACGCCGCCTCACGTGCCAACGGATTTTCTACGCTTTTTGTAGCCCTATGCCGCATAACAGGTCATGTGACTTGTTTATAAAACTTTTCATTGGTTCATTTTACTTTTGGTTTCCTAAAGATGGAAGGCTTGGTCATATGACCTAAAAATAACACTTTTCATTGGTTTAGAACATTTTTTTTTCCCAAACGATGAAAGCCCCACCTTGTTTCTGGATCATTCAGACTGAAGCTGGCATCAGCATGAGAGCACCACCATCTCGTGGCTCCGTCGTGGTCATTCCGCGAGCAATCATGGCAGCCGCTCCCCACCGGAAGCCTGCGGGAGTCGGGGGCCCCCAAGACTTTTGTAGAATCTTCACGGCTGAGGGGACGCTTTTCGAGAATGGAGCCCAAGCCCTAGCAGGCAAGCGTCCGAGTTCCAAGGTGTCCCAGGGCCATTTCAGTGGACCAGGCCCAAAACCAAGGAGCCGTCCGCCATTTTAAGAGCCATGTGGCAGCCGCCTATCGCTGCACTGCAAGAGTGGAAGCAACTCAACAACATGGTGAGCGAGACGCTGTAGCCGCAAAAGCGAGCGCAACTCAGCTAGATGGCCGCCACCTGGGGAGGCCCGTTCACGCCGCCTCCCCCACCCCCGGGCCGCCGCACGCCAATTTTCGGAGCAGCATTGTAGGATACCAAAACCAGTGCGGCAGTTTACTGGACATCACCTGGGTGCCTGTCGTACATGTTGTGTCAGCCATGTGACACTGGACACAGTCCCATCAACATCTCAACGCGTTCTGCTGCCTTGGGACTATTCGCACAACAGACCGCTACTGACGAGGCCTCCCCCCGCACCACCCGGGACGCCCCACGCTGTTTTTCTGTGCTGCATTGTAGGATCCCAAAACCAGTGCGGCACCCAGGCGACATCACCTGGGTGCCGTCCAGAACTCTGCACGTTGTGCTGCCTTGGGACTATTCGCACAAAAGACAGCTTCTAACCATTGTTGCTTTTTGTGTTGAAAAATGTTTAAATGTTTTTAGTTTTTGTTCCGTTCGTTATAGTTAATAGTTAATAACGTTTTATAATCTTACTTTGTTGGAGTGTTATCTATTTTTTTAAAAACGGGTGAATGGGGCCTTGAATCGGGTTATTGTCATGTGTGGGCTTTGGAAGTGTGCTGCTGCAGGATCGGACATTTCAAACTCAAATGCACATTCTTTTTCTTACCTTTCCGAAGCATGGAGCGCAATAGCAGGCAGAGAAAGGGTGATGCACGTGTTGAACACTACCTGACCTGGCAAGTTGCTGGCAGTGCCCCCCCCCCCGCCCGCTCCTGAAAGAGGACACACACACACCGCCGCCCCGAGTACTTCACAAATCTTTAAAAGACCATGCGCTTGTTCATGAGGCTTAAATGGTTTATAACCTCTTCTAGAACCCCTGCATCGACCCTCTGACGTTTCCTGGAAAAATTACCATGTAACACAATACCAAGCCCTGTCAGCTGAAACCCCCAAGGAATCGTGGGGCATATTATCAAGGGGGTTTATCTCCGCTTTTTTGGCTTTAAAAGCCAAGAAAGCGGAGATAAAAATATCTCCCTATTACCAAGCTGTCGCTAACACCAGTTAGTGACAGCTAAAAGGAGATAGCGACCATCTTGGGCCCCGCTTGCATGTCAGTGATACTTATCACTAATGACATGCAAAGCGGGCGTGCCAAGATGTTAGCGACTGGAAACAGTCCCTAACATCGCTATCTCCTATTACCAACTTTTGGAGATATTCGCGCTAAGCGCGAATATTTCCAAAATCTAACACCTGCCCTGAGCAGTTCTTAGCCATGTTATCCAATGGGAGGTGGATAACATGGCTAAGAGCATTTGCTCGATAATACATGAATATCGCTGACTTTTCTGCGATAATAGCAAGGTTTATCTGCGATAAAAATCGCCGATGTGCGGCGATAATTTTTGTCTCTAAACAAGTTAGAGACAAAAATTATCGCTAGTTGTTCGTAATATGCCCCCGAGTTTTTGCTTGCAGAAATCGGGAGGCGGGAGACTAGCACTGAAATCAGTAGTCACACGCCTGAATCGGGAGGGTTGGCATGTCTGAATTCTCTACAGCTGGGGCCATAAACTACATCCGCAGGGGTAGGTGATAGCCTAGGTCCGGCCTGGACAATCGGACACAGAGGAAGAGGAGTGTCAGAGGGTGCGGTAGTGAATAGGGTGAAAGAGAGGTGTCGGGAGGGCACAGGGTGTGATTCTCAGAGAAGAGCAGCGCAGATGGGGGGAAGTATATGGCCCATGCATGAGAGAGAGAGCGGGGATGACCAGTGCGTGGGGGAGATGCTTGCGAGGGTGGGAAGCCATGCTGAGGATCGGCGGCGTGCAGAGAGTGGGCCTGGTCAAGGCATCTAAAATGGCTGCCGTGCACGACAAAATTGTGGCATTGGACAAAAAGGCAAGATGGCGCAGACAATGTTTTTCAATAAGGATTCATTTATAACAAAATATTTACTCGCAGTGACAAAATGGTGGTCAACACTTCCTGATTTCCATCGAATCGAACGTTAACAAACGTCACGCAGCAAAAAAAAAAAAAAAAAAAAAAAAGCTCTTGCACAGAGCAGTTTTTAACCATGTTATCCAATGGAAGGTGGATAACACGGCTAAGAGCATTTGCTGGATAATGCATGAATATTGCTGACTTTTCAACGATACTCATGCATTGTGGCCGATGTGCGTCGATAATTTTTATCTCTAAACAATTAAAACGAAGCACAAAATGGCGAATTCCCGTTTCGCTACCAGTTTGCGGCCCAGTTCGCGGCCCGTGAAGCGCTTCTACCGTGAAAAATCATTTTTTTTTCTTTTCCCCACGGGACCCTTTAATAACCCCAACAACATTCCTAGGGGGTCAAGAGGGGGATACCTTGCCCCCTTTCATTAACTTCCCCTTTCGTTTTTCACCTCTTCTTCTCTCTCGATCCTACCGAGAGACAAGATGGCGGCCGCTCCGGACTGTCACGCAGCAAAAAAAAAAAAAGCTCACGCACAGCCGCTGGAAGAGATGTATCAACATATATCAGCCTCCTCAGCCACCCTCAGGAAACATAGGGGATTAGGATACGTCTCCCGCACCCCCTTATACCTAATAATTTAATTAACGAAGCACAAAATGGCGAATTCCCGTTTCGCTACCAGTTTGCGGCCCAGTTCGCGGCCCGTGAAGCGCTTCTACCGTGAAAAATCATTTTTTTTTTCTTTTCCCCACGGGACCCTTTAATAACCCCAACAACATTCCTAGGGGGTCAAGAGGGGGATACCTAGCCCCCTTTCATTAAATTCCCCTTTCGTTTTTCACCTCTTCTTCTCTCTCGATCCTACCGAGAGACAAGATGGCGGCCGCTCCGGACTGTTTAGAATGTTGACAGACACCGGAGAGCCAATCAGCTTTCTGCGCGCAAAGTTCCGTTTCGCGAAAAGTAAGCGGACCGGATCGCTGCCCAGAGCGCTGTTACAGATATATATCTTGTTTTGAACGTTAATTTCTCAAAATCCACTGAAGCACATATATTGAGACCTAGCAAAGGCACATCGGGCTAACAGTCCCTACAATTTTGCCAAGTTTCGTACAAATCCATTCAGCCGTTCGAGCTAAAAGTGAGGCCAAAGGCCCTATGGAAATAGACATAGAATTTTCAAAAATGCCATAGGGAAAAAATCCTAACTATATATACCTACTGGCGATAGCCAGTAGGTAATATATATATATATATATATATATATATATATATATATATATATATATGTCAGGGGTGAAGGGGGGTTTGGAATGAATAAACTTTGAAAAACATCTGAAGCATCGGAGTGCTTGCCGTTCTTTTAACCTGCATTGGTTGAATTGTGTGAAAATATATATATATATATATATATATATATATATATACATATATATATATATATATATATATATATATATATATATATATATATATATACATATATAAACATATATAATCTGTATATCTATATAAATACAAATATAAATGCATGCATACATATACATATATGCATACATATGCATGTTATTTACATGAAAGTTTAAAAAACACTAATAAAAGCAAAGCTAAAAAGCCACCTCATTACAAACAGAATGGCTTTAACTTTTAAACAAGGGCGAGATCTATTGCATTTTCAATGCTAGTTTACTTTGGTTCCATCAAGAAGGCATTTAGATGTTTCACACATTTGCCATAAATTCTGAATGTTAGCGCTCTAGTTGCTCATTAGATCACTGTAGTAAAGCTACTGCTCACCAGGGAAGTCTGCTGCTGGTATTCAAAATGCATTTTCAGTCTGCATGTCAGAATTTGTTTAATGAAATAGAAGAGGATTTGAGAAGTCACTCACAATGTGCCCTAATTTTTCTTTCTGAAGCACTAATCATACTTTCCATGGCAAAATGAACCCCCTCATTTTGTTTCTTTTTAAATTAAATGTTTTCAGACTTACCACTTCATTCCAATCAAGATGGCTTCTGGTGTGCCATACTTTTGTCATAAGTAAGACTGTTAGCGCTCTAGTTGTTCTTTAGAACACTCTGGGACATTCTGTCATTGGCTATACTTGGGCTACATCTGGGTGATATTTGGGCTACATTTAGGCTCTTTTGTCTCTGGTGGCCATCTTGGGAGACTGCATGTCAGAATTTTTTAATGAAATTGAAGAGGATTTGAGAAGTCACTCAAAATGTGCCCTAATTTTTCTTTCTGCAGCACTAATCATACTTTCTATGGCAAAATATACCCCCTCATTTTGTTCCTTTTTAAATTAAATGTTTTAAGAGTTACCGCTTTATTCCAATCAAGATGGCTTCAGGTCTGCCATACCTTTGTAATAAGTAGGACTGTTAGCGCTCTAGTTGTTCTTTAGAACACTCGAGGAGGCTGCAGTAGAACACAAAGGAATCAACTGACAGTCTCTGTCCTTGTTGGATGTACATGTTTTACTGAGAATGTCAGACTTCATTCTCACATGACTGAGAAAGATAATGTGAATTTACAGAAAAAATGCTTTCAGTGTAGCTTATAGATCCCCTTCCAAACCACTGTGGGAAAAGCATGAGATAATAGTTTTCTTTCAAACATGATTCATGGTATCACAGCAGAAGGCTTTTTCACATGGTAGAATCACCTTAGAACACACCACAATTCCTAAAATGAGTATGGTACCATCAACAAATGGTTTATAATGTAACTAAAGTCCTAAGACCCTCTATTAACTACACTGCTTTTTAATGATGTGCTATCATGTATATTGGTCCCAAGATGGCTGCCAACACTTTTTGGATGAAGTGCTGACAGCCAATCAGATCAGTTGTGTGATTAGGCTCCACCCAGATATATATGTGTTTTTGAAGTTAATTTTCCTAAAAACCACTGGAGCAATTTTCTCCAAACATAACAAAGGCACATTTGCGTACCAGTCCCTACAATTTTGCAAAGTTTGGCGGTATTCCGTTCAGTGGTTCGGGCTGTAGACTTGTCAGACCGTCCTATGGAAATTAACATGGGGAAAACACGTTTTGGGACCCCCCTTTTTTCTCAGCCCCCACTTCACGAATTCCCCCGAAACTTTCAGGGAAGGAGCGGAGCGGAGCTGGCAAATTCCTCAACCGGCACCAAAGTTATTCCCAATAAAATGTTGCGGATTTCCTATGGTAGCTAATCCTAACTATATATACTTCCTGGCTATCGCCAGTAGGTAATATATATATATATATATATATATATATATATATAGATGTTTTACAGCAGAAAACACGTTTCTGCAATTGCACTCCGCTCCGATAAAATATCACATCCACGTAGAGTTGCAATAAGAGTTAATTTATTCCTGCATATACAATTGAGGGATGGAACAAACCCAACACGTTTCAGCGATCACCTCGCCTTGATCACGGGTGATTAATGCATGGAACTCAATACCTTAAATAAAGTTGCTACAAAAACAAAGTGCATGACATCAAAGTGTGAGAAAAATAAACAAAGGACTAAATGTCAACACATCAATATAGCGGCCATTTGTAAACATGTTATATGTACAACTGCTAACAATCTGGAGATATCTAGTATTTAGAACAGCTTACAATAAAGGCAAGTAATACATTGTCCATGGTCAGAAAAATAAATAAAATAAATAAAAGCGCTCAAAAGGCCACAATTTCTCTGTGGGGAATGAAACACTTTAGTAAATACATAGCCTGTATGATTAATGACCAATTGTATGTAAGGCCAAACCTCATCATTCCAAGACGTAATAATGCAATCAATAATGGCAAATAAATTGTAAATATGCCCAATTAAACTGTAAAGCGCTGTCCCAAGTGGGAAATTGCACTAGACATGGCAAATGAAACAATAAATGCGAGCTCCTCGGAAAAGCAACCAAGCACATATTCCCAGTGGAAAGGTCAGTAAGGTCTGCAATGTAGCCAAAATCATAGGTAATATATATATGCACACAGTCCCAATGAAGAGATAGCAAAAGACCACAATGAATTATTAGGTTAATGTAGCACCCTCTTGTTGATTCAGCCCCAGTGGGTAAGATCATTTGAAATTCTCCACATAGAAGCCTTCAAGCTTGCATGACCTGGACATAAAGATAAAAATAACGCCAGTAAGCACCGACCTAGATAACTCCAATTGTGGCCTTAAAATGAATATTGACATATACCAAATAGTAAGAAGTATATTAGTGAATTAAAAACATCAGAGCTCCAACAGCTGCAGAAGGCTCAGAGACACATATATATACATATATCGTACTAAGATGTTAATTTTGCCACTGACTGATCAGACCAAAAGGTAGAGGTTTAACTGAAGGAAAATACCTAATCTCCCAGGTGCCAGACCAATTCTTCTTCTGAATTCAACCCAAAGGGAATTCTGGTATCTAGGTCTAGGATGTATCTACTCTCCATTTGCCGTAACTTGCGGATTCTGTCACCACCTCTCTTGTTCGGGGGAATTCTATCGATAACAAAGAACTTCAGCAAATTCTGATTGCTGTTGTGTAATTCTTCAAAGTGTCTGGCAACTGGTGAGTGTTGGTCCTTGTTTTAGATTGCCCGCATGTGTTCAAGGACATGTTTCTTTGCCGGAAACATGGTGCTTCCCACACGCATTTCTTTGCACACGGGCAAACCAAGACATACACACAGTAGTCAGACAGACAGGAGAGATGTTTACTGATGTTCTTTTCAGTTTCTTCAACAGAATAGAAAACTTTTTTAACATTGGAACTGAACTTGCAGCCCTTGCATGTCATACAAGTAAAGAAACCTTGTATATCAGATTTCTTCTGTACTGCCTTACTAATATCATTCTTGCTAAGTCTCGTCCTAAGTGAGTCCGCTTTGCGAAATGTAACCTTCGGATTGTTAAAAAAAAAAAAATGTTAAAAAATTGTCACTCAGCAGGTCCACTAGAATGGGATGATTATTCTTTCCTATTAAATCGGAACCCCAAGGTAGCTATTCTATATTTGCTACCCAAGCTTCACAAGGACCCCCTCAAGCCCCCAGGAAGACCAATTGTCTCCTCTATGGGCTCGCTGTTGGAAAGAACTTCCAAATACATTGACTTTTTTCTACGTCCTTTTGTAGAACAACTCCCCTCCTACCTAAAAGACAGCAGGGACTTTATGAACAAAGTAAAGGATATTCAATGGAAAAGCAGCTATCTACTTATCACCTTAGATGTCTGCAGTCTTTATACATCAATAAGACATGCAGACGGTATCCAGGTTTGCAGACAATTTTTGAGTACTAGGTCTATATCATTCTTGAACCACACAGAGATGCTTCTTCAGATGATGGCTTTCTGTCTGGAGAATAATTTCTTTGTCTTCAATGATGCTTACTATAAACAACGACAAGGGACTGCAATGGGAACTTGTTTTGCTCTTTTCATGGCAAGCTGGGAGCAGCAGGTGGAAAGGACTCAATCAATATATCGCAGCCATGTCATTTTATGGCTGCGATATATTGATGATTTGTTTATCATTTGGGAAGGACCTTGGACACTGGCAGAACAGTTCATCCACACTCTGAATCAGAACGAACTCAATCTGAAATTGGAAGGTAAAATAAACGAGTGTGAAACAGAATTTTTGGATTTATCTATCAGAGTGTCAAATGGCAAACTTGTTACTAAACTGTTTAGAAAAACCACCGCTGGGAACACTCTGCTCCAGGCAGACAGTAGCCACCCCAAATCTCTCATACGCAGTATACACTTTGGCGAATTCCTTCGGGCTCGAAGGAATTGCAGCCAAGAACAAGATTTCATTGATGAAGGTAAATGCATGACAGAACACTTCTTGGAAAGAGGCTATCAACCTAACATAATTAAAGAGGCATTTTTGAAAGCTAGTAGGATCCCCCATGCTGACCTGCTAACTTCTAAATTGAAAACTACATCTACTGATAACAATGATATAATCAGATTTATATCTACTTATCATTCTAATTCCTGGCAGGTGCAGAGATGTTTGAAAAAACATTGGAAAGTTCTTAGGACTGAGCCTACTCTTGATGAAGTTTTGGATAACAATCCGAAGGTTACATTTCGCAAAGCGGACTCACTTAGGACGAGACTTAGCAAGAATGATATTAGTATGGCAGTACAGAAGAAATCTGATATACAAGGTTTCTTTACTTGTATGAGATGCAAGGCCTTCAAGTTCAGTTCCAATGTTAAAAAGGTTTTCTATCCTGTTGAAGAAACTGAAAAGAACATCAGTAAACATCTCTCCTGTCTGTCTGACTACAGTGTGTATGTCTTGGTTTGCCCGTGTGCAAAGAAATATGTGGGAAGCACCATGTTTCCGGCAATGAAACGTGTCCTTGAACACATGCGGGCAATCCAAAACAAGGACCAACACTCACCAGTTGCCAGACACTTTGAAGAACTACACAACAGCAATCGGAATTTACTGAAGTTCTTTGTTATCGATAGAATTCCCCCGAACAAGAGATGTGGTGACAGAATCCGTACGTTACTGCAAATGGAGAGTAGATACATCCTAGACCTAGATACCAGAATTCCCTTTGGGTTGAATTCAAAAGAAGAATTTGTCTGGCACCTAGGAGATTAGGTATTTTCCTTCAGTTAAACCTCTACCTTTTGGTCTGATCAGTCAGTGGCAAAATTAACATCTCTGTATGATATATGTATATATATGTGTCTCTGAGCCTTCTGCAGCTGTTGGAGCTCTGATGTTTTTAATTCACTAATTTACTTCTCACTATTTGGTATATGTCAATATTCATTTTAAGGCCACAATTGGAGTTATCTAGGTCGGTGCTTACTGGCGTTATTTTTTTCTTTATGTCCAGGTCATGCAAGCTTGAAGGCTTCTATGTGGAGAATTTCAAATGATCATACCCACTGGGGCTGAAGCAACAAGAGGGTGCTACATTAACCTAATAATTCATTGTGGTCTTTTGCTATCTCGTCATTGGGACTGTGTGCATATATATATTACCTATGATTTTGGCTACATTGCAGACCTTACTGACCTTTCCACTGGGAATATGTACTTGGTTGCTTTTCCGAGGAGCTCGCATTTATTGTTTCATTTGCCATGTCTAGTGCAATTTCCCACTTGGGACAGCGCTTTACAGTTTAATTGGGCATATTTACAATTTATTTGCCATTATTGATTGCATTATTACGTCTTGGAATGATGAGGTTTGGCCTTACATAGAATTGGTCATTAGTCATACACGCTATGTATTTACTAAAGTGTTTCATTCCCCACAGAGAAATTGTGGCCTTTTGAGCGTTTTATTTATTTTATTTATTTTTCTGACCATGGACAATGTATTACTTGCCTCTATTGTAAGCTGTTCAAAATACTAGATATCTCCAGATTGTTAGCAGTTGTACATATAACATGTTTACAAATGGCCGCTATATTGATGTGTTGACATTTAGTCCTTTGTTTATTTTTCTCACACTGTGATGTCATGCACTTTGTTTTTGTAGCAAATTTATTTAAGGTATTGAATTCCATGCATTAATCACCCGTGATCAAGGCGAGGTGATCGCTGAAACGCGCTGGGTTTGTTCCATCCCTCAATTGTATATGCTGGAATAAATTAACTCTTATTGCAACTCTACGTGGATGTGATATTTTATCGGAGCGGAGTGCAATTGCAGAAACGTGTTTTCTGCTGTAAAACTTTTATGGATGCTGGATAACCTCTGATCCTGCCTCTTGCACTGCTGTCATGGTGTCCCGGCAAACTCAGAGGGGGTGAAAACAAATATATATATAGATATAGATATACATATATCTATCTATCTATCTATCTATCTATCTATCTATATATATCCATCCAAGTTCAGCCAGAGTTGTCAGGAAGGGTACATACCCACCCTCTACCTTCCTCCTCCTCATGGACAAAAACCTTGGAAATGTGACTCTGGCAAGATTCTACTGTACCCAGCATACACCAAAAATGTTAAAGTAAAATGCAAACTGTGTCAAATGTTCATCCTGTTTAATAGCGTTTTTTTAACACAGTCTCAAATGTCTTTTGAATAAAGTGCATGTTGGAAAAAAAAGACATCTTTTTGCATAATTACCAGCTTTGCTCATTTCACGCTGCCTTACTGCAAATCCTTGCTTCTTTCAAAATGTCAAGTTCAGGCCGAGTCAGCAGGAAGAATACATACCCCTCTTCTCCCTTTCTCCTCCTCGTGGACAAATACCTTGGAAATCCTTCATGGTCACACAAGGGCAAGCAGGACATGCTCCTCAATTTAAATCCACCAAAAAAATCTCCAAATGTTGGGAGCCCTGTCCCTGCAGGGCGGCTTCAAATCAGGAATGAAGGAACCCGTCAACAGATTTGTGATGACAAACATCAAGATATGAAGAAGCCACGACTAAAAGACTTACTGGCATTTATTCCAAATGGATTGGCAGCATGTTAGTCCATACACGTTTTGGCTAGAGAAAGCCTTCTTCACTTGTGAGCAATATTGTAGTGCTAATTACTCTGTGCTTATCACCCAATGGTCATGGGACTCGGGCAAGATACTACGGTACCCAGCATGCACCAAAAATGTAAAAGTCAAATCTGAAATGGGTCAAATGTTCATCCTGCTTAATAGTGTTTTTTTTTACACAGTCTCAAATGTCTTTTGAATTAAGTGCATGTGGCAAAATAAATAAAAGTCACATCTTTTTGCATAATTACTGGCTTTGCTCATATCTTGCTGCTGCAAAACCTTGCTTCTTCCAAAATGCGATATATATATATATATATATATATATATATATATATATATATATATATATATATATATATATATATATATATATATATATATAGATATATTACCTACTGGCGGTCGCCAGTAGGTAGTTATAGTTAGGACCTATTTTCCATTAGAAATCTGCAACATTCTATTTGGAATAACTTTTGCGCCGGTTGATGAATCTTCGCGAAATTTTCAAAACTGGTGGGGCGCTCCGGTCCGCTCCTTCTTGGGGTAATTCATGAAGATGGGACTGAGAAAAAAGGGGGGTCCCAAAACGTGTTTTCCCCATGCAATTTTCCATAGGTAACGTTCATCGCGGCTACCGCCCAAACGGCTGAACGGAATGACATCAAATTTGGCAAAGTTGTAGTCCTTGGTTCAGACTCATGCCTTTTGCTTATATGGTGTAAATCTGTTCAGTAGTTCCTGAGAAAAATACAATTAAAAGTACATATATATCTATGGCTTCGGTGGATCAGCGCATCTTTCAGGGATTATAAGCGCACCGTCCCGATCACGCGCAGAATGCTAATTGGCTGTGAAGTGGTTATCAACATTGGAAACCAGGAAGTGTTGTCAGCCATTTTGTGCCTCAGTAGAAGCGAGGATCTAGAAGTTAGTGGAACAAGTTTTTAAAACATATAAAGGGGGCAGGTAAGAAATATTTTGACCCTCTCAACCTGCTTAAGGGGTCCCACAAGGAACCCTAGGGCCTAAAAAAGATTTATTTTTTGTAGAAAAAACTGAGAAATGTGCGCTGGGTGCATGGATCCGCCATAAAAAAAAACTAAAAATGAAGCTCAGGCTCCTGCGCTTGTTTAAAAATTAGCTAACTGGGAAGGAGAAATCCCGGGGTCTAAAAGATTGCATTTGAAGTGGGGGCCGAGAAAAAAGGGGGGTCCCAAATCGTTTTTTCCCCATCCAATTTTCCATAGGAATCGTTTCTCACGGCTACAGCCCGAACGGCTGAACGGAATTACACCAAATTTGGCAAAGTGGTAGTCTTTGGTTCAGACTCGTGCCTTTTGCTTAAATGATGTAAATCTGTTCAGTAGTTCCTGCAAAAATTATAATAAAAAATACATATATCTCTATGACCTTGGTGGATCCGCGCATCTTGCACGCACTGTAAGCGCACCGTCCCAATCACGCGCTGAATGCTAATTGGCTGTCAAGTGGTTGTTAACATTCGAAAACAGGAATTGTTGGCAGCCTTTTTGTGCCTCAGTAGAAGCAAGGATCTAGAAAATAGTGGGACAAGCGTTCAAACTGAATAAAGTGGGCATGTAAGAAATATTTTATTCATCTACACCTGCTTGGGGGGTCCCCCCCAAATTTGTTTTTGGGGGAAAAAACAGAGAAATGTCCATTGGGTGCATAGATCTGCCGTAATAAAAATAAAAATGTAGCGGGGGCTCCTGTGCTTGTTTAAGCATTAGCCACCTGGGAGGGCCAAATCTTGGGGTCTAAAATATTACATTTGAAGGGGGTCCAGAGGGGCCCTGTAGCCCGGGGACCGCCATTCCTCGGTGCTACAAAATAAATGGGTCAGGGAGCTCAAAGGTCCGTGTAAGTCCTGGGGATTACCACCCTCTGGGGTTTTTTATGTTTTGGGAGGGGGGCCGCTTGGTCTCCATTCTGGAGCAGTCCAAAGCCTTGTGGAACACCACCTCCCAGGAGCGGCTCCTGCTGTGTCTCTGGGTGTATACCCCGGGACACTTCTGTTTGCTATGGTAGGGCGGGAGTCGAGGTTCCCGCTGTGTCATAGCAAACTTGAGGACATAATATTTCGCTGCAATTTTTGTAAAAAAGTAAAAAAAATGCGGTGAAAATTATGGGGCATATTACCAACAACTAGCGATAATTATCGCTATGTTGGCTTAGCGGCAATATTTTTACCGCCGAGCTGCGGCGATTTTTATCGCTTAGGAACCTTGCTATTATCAAAGTTTATCTCCTAAGCGATAAAAATCGGCCGAAATGCATGAATATCGCTGAAAAGTCAGCGATATTCATGCATTACTGAGCTAATGCTCTTAGCCATGTTATCCACCTACCATTGGAGAACATGGCTAAGAACTGCTCAGGGGCAGGTGTTAGCTTTTGGAGATATTCGCGCTTAGCGCGAATATCTCCAAAAGTTGGTAATAGGAGATAGCGATGTTAGCGACTGTTTCCAGTCGCTAACATCTTGGCACGCCCACTTTACATGTCATTAGTGATAAATTTTACTGACATGCAAAGCGGGGCCCAAGATGGTCGCTATCTCCTACTAACTGTCGCTAACTGGTGTTAGCGACAGCCAGGTGATAGGGAGATAATTTTATCTCTGCTTTCTTGGCTTTTAAAGCCAAAAAAGCGGAGATAAACCCCCTTGATAATA
The DNA here is from genome assembly GCF_964263255.1 of Lissotriton vulgaris. Classification (NCBI taxonomy): domain Eukaryota; kingdom Metazoa; phylum Chordata; class Amphibia; order Caudata; family Salamandridae; genus Lissotriton; species Lissotriton vulgaris. The sequence goes on along the minus strand of NW_028240629.1, from coordinate 67,863 downwards.
TGCCCCTTAATCACCCTATTTACTAGGTGAGGCTAAGATGCATTAATGCATGTTAGCAGCCGGTTTGCTAAGGAAACACCTTGTGTCTCTAATGAGTTGCAATGTAGGTGTTCTCAGTGGGAATGTAGGTGTTTCTGTGAGAATATGAAAAGGAAGAGGGAGGTATGACAATAGTGTTGTATTTACAAGGCGGCCCTGGATTTGAGGACCAATCGGAAAACTATTGCTTATTGCGGTTTATGTCGGATCCTAACATCTGTTCTGAAGTAGACTTAAGCATATGCGAGGTGGATTGATATGTTGAGTCCACAGTCTTATATTGAAAAGGTTTTCACATGCTAACATAAATTATCGCTGTATTTCTCGCGATATTGGGGGAATATTTACAAGGACAGCGTTAAAATTATCATCGCTTTAGCGTTAGGAAAGTGGCCATAAATGCTTAATAATAGGCTTTTGAGAATTTGTGAGAATTCCAATAGAAGTCCAGGTCTACATCAGAATATGTTAACGCTGTCCAAGTTTGCTATGGCAGGGCGAGAGCCTCAGCTCTCACTCTTGCCTAGCAAACAGCAATGTTGAAAAAATCTTCCGGTAAGATAAGAAAGGATTTTGAAGTCCATTATCGCCGTTTTAGTTGTAGTTTGCTGCCGTTAAAGAAGCAACAATTTTAACGCCGTCCTTGTAAATATGCCCCTAAGTTTTGTAATGTCGACAATACCATCTCCCATTTAAATAGGTATGAAGTATTTAGTGAAGTGCATAGAGAATCCTGAAGCAACCCTGTCTAATTGTGATCGATAAAGAATTTGAAGAGTTGTGTACTTCTTTTGCTTGTAATGTGTATAGGGGCAGATTTACAAGTTCCTTGCATCACTATTGCATCACTTTTAACATGGAAAAAGTGACGCGAAAGTGGTGCAAGGTGCTTGTAAATCTGCCACACAGTTTTCTGTTTTAGTATGCTTTCCTTTCTGTCATGTAGAGGATGCTGGGTAAATATAACGGTTTCTGTACACAGCCAGTACCTTTCAACCCTACCTACAAACTGCTTACTACCTGTTACCATAGTAACAGTTCATGGCACACTTAAGTGAGCCCACAGATTACAAGTCCACCACACAATGTTGCTAATCAAAACAGTTACTGTGCTGGAGTTTTTCAAATTTTCCGTAGGAACCGTTATTCGCAGCTACAAACTCTGGTAAAGAGCTGGCAAAGAGTTAGCCTCAGTATTATACTTCTAGTTATAAACATCATTTAAATTTTAATTGTTTAATGTTTACTAAGCACATCATTATCACACTAAATAATAGTGAAATGTTGTCATAAAAAGAAGACGTACTTTTTTAAAGTTAACTTTTATTAAAACAACAATAAATAACTAGAAACGTAACTTTAAAATAACAACATAATAAATAACTAGAAACATAACTTTAACATAACAATATAATAAACAAAATGTTCGATGGACTCCAATGGAAGGAGGGTAGGTAACCTGCAAAACAAAAATGAAAATAAGTGTTTAAAATTAGATTGATGTGACTGACTCACAAATTAAGGTAACACTTGGCAATATTTGTTAATTTGCACGTCTGCAGTGTGCCTGATACATTCCACCTCTCTTAAAGGCTTGTGTTCAAGAGGTGTCTGTACGGAAGTGCCTACTATATCAGATTTACAGTATGGACCAACAGGTCTGTAAAATGATTCCGAGATGAGGCAGAATTAGGTGAGAGATCACGTCATTATGCAGGACAATATTCTTTATTTCGAGCGCATTTAATCGGAGGCATTGTGTATGTAGGCTGCTCTGCTTCCCTTGTGTATACACTGTGGCGGACAGAGTTCACAACTTGAACTCAGCTTTGGTACTACACTGCCGACTGTATTAAATTCAGCCTTTATTTTTTTATCGTCAGAGTGGACAGCAGCGTCCATAACTTTAAAAGAGAAAGAGAAACAATGTGAGAGAGTGAGAGAGAGAAAGAGATAAAAAACAACATTACAAGTTTGAGAGAGAGAAAGTAATAGAATGGAGCAGGAGAGGTAGTGTTAATACTGGAGAAATTCTTCGTAGCTCACCTTTTTGCCTCCGTTGTGTGTCCAAGCGAGTGCCGGTTCAAAGTGCAGCCTCAAGTTTAGTGATCTAAAAGATAGTATAAAGTTAGTAATAGCAGAGTACATACAACTGCACAAGTATATTTCTGCTCTATGTCTTTGCACACTAAGTATACTGTATTACATCAACTTCCACTGCAAGGAGGTGTCTGTGCACTCTTTTTCTCCCACAGTACTATACCCCATGCACTACCACTGCATACCGGTGAGTTCTCATTATTGCGTACCCAGACGGTTGCACCCCATTGTCTCCCAGAGTCCGGGGGTGAGTGCCTTTTCTTGCGCACTCAGGGGCACATTTACAAGCCCCTTGCGCCCCTTTTACGTCACTTTCCCCATGTTAAAAGTGACGGAAAAGTGGCAAAAATCTGCCCCTAAGGCTGTTACAACCTATCCATTCTCACTGCCCGGAGGTATTGTACATTTCTACGCAGTCAAGTTGCTGCACAGTACCTACTCTTTTCGCACACTGGTTGCTTCGGAAACAAGCTTCTTTGCTCACCTTGTACCATTGGTGGGATTCAAAGAGGGTGCACCTCGAGTCAAAGCAGCCTTCTCAGACGTTGTTACGATGGCAACGCATCATTGCAGAATCCTCGAGCGTTGAGCTTTGGAGGTGTTGGGGGGAGGGATGCCAATTTGTGAAACACAACCTACCTGTAAGATAAAAAGGAAGTTAACATTGTGCGTCATTTCTTTATCAAAGGAGAGAGGAAGTGAAAGAGTGACTGAAAAGAATATTCGCAGCTCACCTTTCTGTCACCGGTGTGTCTTTCACCACGTGCCGGGACATAATGCACCCTGAAGCTTTACATCTAAAAGATAGTAAAAGATAGATGTTATGATTGGTAATTGTTACTATCTTAAAGTAGAGTAGAATTACATCGCCATTTCACACACCTTCTCTCCCGCATTTAAAAAACAACTAGTATTTGTACAGTTACAACTTGTTTAATAGGCTTCGATTTTTGTAAAATTACTAGCGTAGTAAAGTTTTTTATCCGGTTGTGAAAGCAAGTGGTGCACAGTGATACACGTGGTTTCGATCATCGCAAGCGACGGACATTTGACCAGTTATAAAAACTTTCCTGCTATTTGAAAAGAAATACAAATGCAATAAGATAAGATATATAGGACTGCATACGTCACTGTGTCACCTTTTTGTATCTAGTATGCTGCACCCCATCTACTCCCTCCGCTGCGCGTCCAGGCCTGACTGCTCACCTTTTTGTGGACAGGGAACCTTCTATATCATTCAGTCCCGCTCTGCCATTAAGAAGTCTCACATATGGTGCTGAGTCTTGATATCGCTATGGCTAAGGACATACTCGTGCTCCCGCCATTATTTCAGGTTGCTCACATGCTCAGTCCTTGTGGTACCACTAACTCAGTGACCAAAGAGGCCACGCACGTAGTGGTGGGCCCCCCTGCTCTGTGGTTTGGGCCTACATGAGGCGTCCAAACCACTAGGACGGGCCATCACAGTGCTTGCGAATGGAGCGACTCTAAAATGGCGTACAGCATGTGCACCACGTTTTTTTATTGGTAGGGTCATGTGTGTAGTGAGGTATGTGCTGGATGGGTGTGGTGTGGGTGCCTGCCATGGGGGAGTGCATGTGTGCCATTCTGACAACTAGACCTGGAAGTAAGAAATCACTACAATGGAAATCTGGGCCATGTACGTACCATTGTTGTGTTTTCCTGGAAGCGTAAGCGGAGGTGGCTGGACTGACATATGCCAATGCTGCGCGAGGCTGTGAACGATGACTCCGGAGCTTTGGGTGTGGGTCCTTCTTGAGCTATATGAAAAATCCACTGATTTGGGTGTCCATGTTGCAGTGTCATTATGTCTGTAAAGTCCCACAATATGGCTAACACAGAGGGTACGGGGTATCACTGACCCTATATTTATTCATAGATGCACACAAAAAAGATGGTGGACATGACGCATTTCTGCCACTATGAATGTTTGTTGTACATTCAGTGGAGTGTTGTAGCTTGTAATACAGGGCTGTGAGAGGTTTAGATTGCAGTTTTTAGCACATGAAGGACAGATAATATATATACGTTTGTGGTCATTCAGGTATACTGTCAAACTTGGTGCTGGAAATCATTTTTCGAGGCTCTGAGTCGCGTCCACATCCTGTTATTGTAGAGTAATGACATAATCAACGCGTGACTGAAAATGTACTGTAAATACGGTGCTCATGTAAATTATTGATATAGTTTTAGGTCGACTTTGCATTATATAAATATGCTAAAAAAATAAAGTAATAGTACACATTTATAAATTGACTATACAGTTTCTTTGCAGTATTGTAATGATCCATCTTGTACGTTCGTATTTGTAGAATGAGCGAGAAAAAGTCATATAATCAAAGTTTTTGTTATTGGCAGAAGTAAGATGGCTGCATACGCTATTTACAACACAATATAATGTGGTAGGGAGCAGGGGCAGCATTTAACATACATATGAAGTATACAGACACAGATAGATAGTTGAAGTGGGTACGGGCACGTATGCTCGACTCCATTTTGTTACGTTGCTGTTGCTAACAAGTAGAATAGTAATCATGATATCATACACAGATATTCAATCATAAACAGTTTATGAATTCTGCTGTACAAAGGTAGGAGCACTGTATGTGAAATTATACACAGAAGATTTTATCGTAAAGGGTTCATGAGTTGTGGTACACTGAGGTAGGGGCGGTTTGTGTGAAGCCGGTGATGATGCTTGGTTCAGGTAGAACGCACTGGTAAGAATTTCTTTTGGTGACTGAATTTTGCGTCAATATGGCCATGCAGCGATTATTTATGGTGAACTGAGTTAGTGGTATGTCTGGTGCTCAGTGTGTGCTCACCCTGCGATGATGCGTGTTTCTAGCGGTCTGTACTCAAAGCATTGACTGTTGCATACTGGACTGCATGAAAAACTACCATCAATGGTTATCAATTGCTCTGCAAACTGGGTCTAGTGATTGCTCCCTATAACAAATTAAACAATTGCATTTCAAGTAGTGCATTCTAACTTTCTCAAAATGGGGATGTATGTAACCCTGGGCGAAGCTCTACCCTACGCTCGCGGAGTTTGCGAAGTTTGCGCAACTTCGCACTACGCGAGCTGCACGTAGCACAGTGTGAACACGCGTAGTGCAGCGTAGCGTAGTGCAGCGCTCATTTTTTGCTTGTCCGCGGTCCTGAACGTCATGTTCTCGACTGCGAGCAAGCAAAATGACGTCCCGGCGAGATTCTCAACGCGGGGAGGTAAGGTTTCTCATTGTGAGTTGTTGCGCATGCTCGCGACCGCTCTCAATGAGAAACTACCAGTTCGCGTTGAGAAAGCTGCAGCTCGAGTAATAATCTACTCGAGCAGCGGAAAACTACAGCTCGCACTGTGCAAGATGCCATTTTCAATGATTGCACAGTGCTGGATGCTTGTCCGCACTGTGCAATCATTGAAAACTCGCGTAGTGCTACGTGAAGTTTGCGTTGTGCGAAGTGCACTTCGTGTAGCTTCGCGTAGCGCTACTTCGCGAACTACGCCCCCCCTTAGACGTAAGTCTGTTGGCGATGTTGAAAGTGATGCCCATGAGGTACTTGGTATTGTCGGTGGTGGAGGTACGTTTTGGCGCTGTGTTCTACATTCTTTGTAAACATAGTTCACATGATGCAGGGATTAAAGGTTCTTGTGCATACTAGCAGTGCACAGGAGTATTTTTGTCTGTGCCTTAAATTAATCAAGGTTAAATTCCCTACTGTCTGTAGGGTAGACACAAAGCTGAATTCAAGTTGTGAATCCTACTGTCCGCAGTGTACATGGAAGCCAATAGTCGGCACAGTTATAGAAGAATGCTTTTTTCACTTATTTTAACAAAATCTGAATACATACAGTATAATTGTCTCTGCATTAAGTAAATCAAGGCTGAATTCCCTACTGTCTATAGTGTAGATGCAAAGCTGAATTCAAGTTGTAAACCCTGCTGTCCGCTGTGTAGATCTTAGGGTGGACTGCATCATCTGTAATCATGATTGAAATGAAAGATAGAACATGTATAGAATACATTAATGAAATATATATGTTTCAGAGACATTTAAAAAGGACAGCATGTCTCACTGTGATATTAATCTGTTCACTCTTCTTTGCGATGATTTATGGTGCACTGAGTTAGTACTATCTTCGTCGCTGAATTTGTACGTGTCCTGCGATAATACATATTGCAGGTAGCTGTACTGGGAGCAATGTTTTTTGCCTAGTGAATTTTGCCTTAATAAGGCTACAAGGAGATGACTTGTGGTGCAGTGAGTTAGTGGTACTGAAATAACTCAGCGTGTGCGTACCCTGCGGTGATTCATGGTAGGGGGGGGTCGCAGTGGTATAATATCTCTTGTCTACTGGAATGCATCATGTACAATAGCCATTCTACCTGCACTGTGAGACCTCACAATGTAGATCGAAGGCAGTAGTCATCACTGACAATAAGAAAAAAAAATGTTGTCGTATCTTTTAACATAATCTGAGGGGATAAAGTACAATTATCTCTACCTTAAAAAATCAAGGCTAAATTTCATGCTGTTCGTAAAATGTTAACTCTGCTGTCCTCACTGTAGATTGAAGGCAGTAGTCAGCAGAGATATCGACAAATGGTTTTTGACACTTATTTTAACAAAATCAGAACACATACAGTCACATTTTCTCTGCATTAAATAAATCAAGGTTGACTTCCCTACTATCCGTAGTGTACATGCAAAGTTGACTTCAAGTTGTGAACGCTGCTGTTCGCAGTGTAGATCGAAGGCAGTGGTTGACACAGACAACGAGGAATGCTTTTTTGTCACATACTTTACCAAAAACTGAGGACACGGTACAATTGTCTCTGCCTTAAATAAATCGAGACTGAATTCAATGTTCTCTGTAGTGCTGATGCACCACTGGTATCAAGTGGTAAACTCTGTTGATCACTGTGTACATTTGAAGGCAGTAGTCAGTATAGCTATTGAGGAATGTTTTTTGTGGCATCCTTTAACAAAATTGTCTCTGCCTTACATAAATCAAGGATAACTTGAATGCTGTCCGTAGTGTAGATGGAAAGCTGAAATCAAGTTGTAAACCCTGCTTTCCGCAGTGTAGATCGAAGGCAGTAGTTGAACAGACATCGAGAATGGAAAGGGGCGACCACTCGGTCCCCCCGAACGTATGGCGGAGTGCCTCGATCCCCCCGGGAAGCCATTTTGTGGCGGGAAGCGCGTCTCGGCTGGTATGCCCGAAGCGGCGTAGCCGGGGCGCGCTTGTTCCCGCCCTAGAATGGGCTGGCCTAGACACCGACGTAGCCAGCCCCGCCTCCGGGACGGGCAGGGGCGGGTTTACGCCCGCCCTGAAGATGGATAAAAGGAGACGCAAGGCCTGAAGACGTCCTCTTGTTCTTGTGCTCCGAAGCTGCACCTCCTCGCCACACGTGAGCTCGGGACAGAACGAAGAGCCAATTTTGAGCGTTTTTGATCTTTTTCTTTGTCTTCTAGATACTTCGTCGGAGAGATGCCAAAGAAAGTCGCAAAGAAAATGTCGACCGACCAGATGGTGCGGGCCCTTTTCAAAGATATGGCAGACATAAAGAAACGGTTGGCAGAACGAGACGGGGAGGAGGGTTCGGGCCCTGCGCCGGCTGGAGGGAGACCGAAGAGGCCGAGAAAGGTTCCAGCCGGTGGAGACACCCCGGTTCCCCCTGCACCGCTCGAGGCACCGACCCCAGTTCCAATAGAGGGGGATCCAATCCCCGTTGTCGTCACCCCGACGTCCAAGGAAGACATGCCCCCCGAGCTGGCAGCACAGCTAGCAGCTTGGTTGGGGGATAGTAGTGATGGCGCCACGGCTGCCGAGGCACAGGCGCTGATAAAAGGGCTTCGTGAGAAGAGAGAGGCAGCAAGAGTAGCTGCGCCATTGGCGGGGATAGACAAGCCGCAAGCGGCAGAAGCTGCGTCCAGTTCAGGTAAGCGGCCGTTGCCGATTGCAAGGGACGAGTCAGCACCCTCTCGTAGAGAGAGATTGGGACAACATGTGCCTTTAGCCATAAAGGAAAAGATCTGGGCAGGGGAATACGTGAATATTTTTTCCTTGCTTGTTGATCATTATGATGTGGAGCATGTGAAAAGTCAAAAGGACTTAATGCATCCGAGTGTTTGGCGCGCAAAAATGGCCGCCTTTAAGGTAAATGAGAACATTGGCAATTGGGGCAATGCATGGGGAATTTTTTCATCGATTCTGGGGGAACGTAGGCCCGAGTTGCTCCCTGAGTTTCCCGTTTATCAATCACGGATTATGGGTTACTCGACTACATATCAAGGCAACCATTGGTTTTGTTACGACAATCTGTTCAGGAAGGAAAAGGAACATAACAAGAGTTTGACTTGGGATTGTTACGATTCTCTAACATGGGATAAAATGAAGGAATCGGGAATTTTAAGAATGCCATTGGTCGGGAGCAATGTTGTTGATTACTCCCGCCAGAATGTGGGGACGCCCTTTCGACCAAGTACGAGCACCGACGACCAGTCGAGGCCCGCGGGCAATACAGGGAGAAAGGGTTTCTGTTTTAATTTCAACAAGGGGAAGTGTACTAGGCCACCGGGGTCGTGTAAATTCAAACACGAATGTAGTACGTGTGGATCATCCCATCCTGAGTCATCGTGCAGAGCCAGAACGAGTGAGAATGGGGGTAAGGGAGGCGCCAAACAGGTCTAAGCTAGGCCGAGGGGCGCCTTTACCAACCCCGATTGATACCCTGGCAATGATTCCCTGGCTCAGCGACTACCCGGATCGGACTTCTGCCGGGGTGCTGCGGAACGGTTTTACAAATGGTTTCCGCATCCCGGTAGGGGACTTTCAGGGTGTAGGGATGTGCAAAAATCAACTTTCCGTTTTACAACATACATCTGTAGTACAAGAAAAAATCCACAAGGAGGTTAGCCGGGGCCGGGTCGCCGGCCCGTTTAGTGTACCCCCGGTACCAGATTTCGTTTGTTCTCCGTTAGGGGTGGTCCCCAAGAAGGACCCAGGTGAGTTTCGTTTGATCCATAATCTGTCTGCTCCCATTGGTCTTTCAGTGAACGACGCAATTGATCCGGAAGTTTGTTCGGTGCGATACGCATCGTTTGATGAGGCAGTAGCCATCTTGAATCGCCTGGGGCCCGGGACGCTGATGGCAAAATCAGACATCGAGTCAGCGTTCCGGTTGCTCCCGGTACACCCAGACGATCAGCGTCTGCTGGGATTCGGGTTCCAGGGGTCATTCTACATGGATAGGTGTATGCCAATGGGATGCTCTATATCATGTGCTTACTTTGAGCAATTCAGTACTTTTTTGCAATGGGTGTTCACTAAGAAAACGGGTTTCCGAAATGTAATGCATTACCTTGACGACTTTTTGTTCCTTGGCCCCGCCGGAAATCCCGCATGTGCACAGGCCTTAGCTGAATTCCGTGTGTTGATGGGCCAGTTTGGTGTACCATTGGCACCGGGAAAAACTATGGGTCCCACGACTTGCCTCGAGTTTTTGGGGATCGAGTTGGACTCAAGGGAGGGGTGTTTCCGTTTACCAGCCAGCAAAATCTGTAAATTCAGGACAGCCCTCCAAGTGTGTTTACATGTATCCAAGGTTACACTACAGCAGTTACAACAATTAGTGGGAAAGTTGAACTTTGCCTTGAGGGTGATCCCAATGGCTCGCCCCTTTTCCCGCTCAATTGCCCAAGCAATGGTGGGCCTAAAAGAGGGTCATCATCGCACGAGGTTATCGGCCGAGGTCCGCCAGGACATGCGGATTTGGTTAGCATTTCTGGCGGACTTCAATGGTCGAGTTGTCTGGAACAAGCCAGCCATGTCCTCCGACGAGCTTGGGCTATGGACAGATTCAGCAGGAAGCGTAGGTTTTGGCGCCATCTTCGGCACAAAATGGTCGGCACAGAAGTGGCCCCTATGGTGGCACGAGAAGGGGCTGACAAGTAACATCGCTTTCCTCGAACTATTTCCCATTCTGGTGGCCCTTAGAACCTGGCCAGAAGGGTTCAGAGATCATTCTGTAGTGTTCTGGTCCGACAATATGACCGTGGTAGAATGCATCAATAGTCAGGCAGCCCGTTGTAAATTGATTTTGAGGCTGCTCAAAGAAATCGTCTTACTGTGTATGCAACTGAACGTGGTATTCAGAGCAAAACATGTCCCTGGGGTGATGAATCAGGCCGCTGATGCACTGTCTCGTTTTCACATGCAGGCTTTCTCGGGTTTCCTTCCTTCAGCGGACCCGGAGCCGGCACCCTTCCCCGAAGCTCTCTGGTCTCTCGGTGCCCCGAACTTCGTCACCTCGTGGGAGAGAGTCTAGCACCCAGGACAAGGAAGGCATATGAAGGGGCGTTCCAGGCCTATTTAGCCTTTTTAGGGGCAGAGAGAGGGGGATTTTGGGGGCAGGAGGAGTGGGTTGTACTTTTCCTGATGTCTTTACGTAGGGCTGGGAAATCGGTGGCTACGGCCCAAAGGCATCGTGCCGCCATTTCCTTTGTTGCCAGGGCCCATGGCATCCTGGACCCAACAGCGTCTTTTACGGTACAGAAAGCGCTGCGTGGGTGGCAACGTCTAGAGGGTCGCAGAGTAGACGTAAGACGACCGATAGGTCTAGACAGGTTGTCCCAGTTGCTGGCCACACTCCCTAACACATGCTCGTCCCCGTTCGAGACCTGTTTGTTCCGGACTGCATTTATGCTGGCATTTCACGGGGCTATGAGAGTTAGTGAGCTAGTGGCAAGGAACAAACGGGATGTGACGGGGGGCTTGTGCAGGGAGCAGGTTCAGATCAGGGGTGATGCAATGATTGTCTCCTTTCTCAGGTCCAAGACTGACCAAGATGGGAGGGGGGACTGCACGATCATTCGCAGGATCCCCGAGTCATCCATGTGTCCGGTTCAGTGCTTAGAAGATTACCTAGCACGAAGGGTGGCATCATGGGGGGGGACATTGTTGAGGCATGTAGACGCCACCCCGCTGACGAGGTTTCAGTTTCAGCGGGTGCTTACAATGGCCATTGCCGCAGCGGGCTTGGACCCGGGTGAATTTGGGACCCATTCCTTTCGTATAGGGGCTGCCACAGAAGCTACAGCCAGGGGTCTTAATGTAGAACAAGTGAAACGTGTGGGGCGTTGGTCCTCCAATTGTTATAAGAGGTATGTGCGATTGCACATGTTGTGAAGCTGTAATCATGTACTCACGCTTCTTGTTTTTTGTTTGTTTTCAGTTGCGCAAGCCTACGCGGCAGGGCGGACTGTGCAGTTGACCCAACACCAGGCCAGCGGTCACACATCACCGGCTGGGAGAAAGGAGGTGTGGGTCGTAGGCCACTCATACGTGAGACGGGCCGCAGACGTATTCAAAGCAGGTGATATGATTCACGTACCTGGGGAATACGGGTACAGAGTGTCCTTCTACGGAAGGGGCGGTCTCTGTATTGACCAGTTTCAGGCATTCTTTGAGGGTTTGTTAGAGCGGATGAGGTCACCGCCGTCCATAGTCATAGTACATTTGGGGGGCAACGACTTAGTTACCACCGGTAGACGACTTCTCCTGGAGGCTATGCTTTCCACGGTAAGTTGGTTAGCAAGGAGAGTTCCGGGGTGTATAATTGCGTGGTCTCATATGATCCCACGAAAAGTGTGGCGGGGGGCTATCTCGATCCCTGCTTTGAATCATTCCGTTAAGAAATTAAATAACAAAGTGAGTAGGTTGTTCCGTTCCAAGACATTGCATTCGATCTCGCATAGTTGTATTAATGATGACAGTATGTATTTGGGGGATGGTGTGCATTTGTCGAGGGTGGGCAATGAGTTACTCATAGGTGACTTCCTAGCTTGGTTAAAATCGTTAAAACATGACCTTTAGGTAGGAGTTTGGTGGGGGGTCCGGATAGCCGGTCAACTATCCGGACCTGTGGCGGTAAGGTCATGATCGGTGAGCACTAATTGGTAGATCCCTATGAGTGGGCGTCACCCAACACGGATGCGAGCGCTCGGGGGAGGTGGCCATTGGCCCCTCAATGGGGAGGCGGTCCCGTCTAAGGGCGGGTCGCCGGAAGTTAAGGAAAGGCGGTCAAGGCCCCTTCCTGTGTAGGAGGGGTTACAGCCCCCTCCTGAGGAATTTCCCGGGGCCAGGGTCATCTGCGACGGCAGATGCGGTAAGTTGTGTGGGGTGGGGGGAGGTCCACGATACCTTCTAGATACCACACACAAGTAATCGAACGACCTTTAAATGGCGTCGAGTCTTAAGTGCCCCCGACAAGTCAAGGGAAATTGTTAGTAGCTGCACTTGAGGTAAGCCTCTGTGCTGTCGCCCTTCCCAAGTGGGAGGGGTAAGTCTGGTTAGGGATCTTGACACCGGTTATGACCTTGCCGTTGGCCCTTAAACGTTAGGATGTACAATTTCAGTGTTTATAGAGAATGTTTTTGTAGGATGCTAGTTCGGCTAGGAGAACCTCTGTATTAGAAAATATGTTAAGATTAGCCAAACATCGCAATGTGATAATGAAATTGTACATAATATGAAACGTTTAATGTTTAATTTTTTGTTTTAATAAATACGGCCGCGGGAGGGTCACTCCCTCCCACATCCAAAAACTTAAAGAACTGTTTCCGGTTTCCCTCCTTGTGGGATTGTGTTGAGAGGGGGTGGCGGGTATCTCAGCCATATGGAAAGGGGCGACCACTCGGTCCCCCCGAACGTATGGCGGAGTGCCTCGATCCCCCCGGGAAGCCATTTTGTGGCGGGAAGCGCGTCTCGGCTGGTATGCCCGAAGCGGCGTAGCCGGGGCGCGCTTGTTCCCGCCCTAGAATGGGCTGGCCTAGACACCGACGTAGCCAGCCCCGCCTCCGGGACGGGCAGGGGCGGGTTTACGCCCGCCCTGAAGATGGATAAAAGGAGACGCAAGGCCTGAAGACGTCCTCTTGTTCTTGTGCTCCGAAGCTGCACCTCCTCGCCACACGTGAGCTCGGGACAGAACGAAGAGCCAATTTTGACCCACCCACCAGCCCCTGAGGACAGCAAGTTGTTGTGCATTAAAGTGAATTTTCTAAGTATGTTCTTTCTGTTTCGTTTACAGGTTGTGAAAGTATCAGTTTTGTGGTTTATCATAATAAAGTATGGTGAATATCGTTAGGTTGTTACGATTAAAAGGACTTGATGTAGTGTTGCTTTATGCATGCTCTTTCGGTCGTAGCGACCAAGGTTTTCATAAGTTCGAATTGTCGTATTTATTTTTTGGTAGGCGGTAAGGTCATGATCGGTGAGCACTAATTGGTAGATCCCTATGAGTGGGCGTCACCCAACACGGATGGGAGCGCTCGGGGGAGGTGGCCATTGGCCCCTCAATGGGGAGGCGGTCCCGTCTAAGGGCGGGTCGCCGGAAGTTAAGGAAAGGCGGTCAAGGCCCCTTCCTGTGTAGGAGGGGTTACAGCCCCCTCCTGAGGAATTTCCCGGGGCCAGGGTCATCTGCGACGGCAGATGCGGTAAGTTGTGTGGGGTGGGGGGAGGTCCACGATACCTTCTAGATACCACACACAAGTAATCGAACGACCTTTAAATGGCGTCGAGTCTTAAGTGCCCCCGACAAGTCAAGGGAAATTGTTAGTAGCTGCACTTGAGGTAAGCCTCTGTGCTGTCGCCCTTCCCAAGTGGGAGGGGTAAGTCTGGTTAGGGATCTTGACACCGGTTATGACCTTGCCGTTGGCCCTTAAACGTTAGGATGTACAATTTCAGTGTTTATAGAGAATGTTTTTGTAGGATGCTAGTTCGGCTAGGAGAACCTCTGTATTAGAAAATATGTTAAGATTAGCCAAACATCGCAATGTGATAATGAAATTGTACATAATATGAAACGTTTAATGTTTAATTTTTTGTTTTAATAAATACGGCCGCGGGAGGGTCACTCCCTCCCACATCCAAAAACTTAAAGAACTGTTTCCGGTTTCCCTCCTTGTGGGATTGTGTTGAGAGGGGGTGGCGGGTATCTCAGCCATAATGCTTTTTGTCAGTTATTTAAACAAAATCTCTTCTTCCGGAAAATGGGTGGTCTCAGTACCAGCTCCTTGGCACTCCTAGCAGGTCTATTTCCTCCAGATAATACTATTTTCCGGGCAAGATATCTTGGAGTGTTTTAGTGAAGTGCTTTGATGGTAATACATGCCATTTTTAGCTGAATTCTGGCTTCGTACGGTAGCCAGTTTAACACTTTTAGTTGTGGAGAGATATGGTTGAACTTACTTGAGCCAGTTATAAGTCTTGCTGCTGTGTTGAGGCATGCTTTTAGCAGTGCTGTGGAGATTTGTGATATGCCTGCTAACATAGTGCACCCATATTCAGTCCTCGAGAAGACCAATGATTGGACTGCCAGCTTGAGATCTGCTTTTGAAATGAAGGGTTTCACCTTTCTAATGTAGTTCAGGTGAAAGTGGGTACTTTTTGCCATTGCCTTGATATGTTCTTTCATATCCATGTTCTCATCAAGTGTTATTCCTAGTGATTTAGCTGAGTTGACTAAGGTAGGGGTGCAGTTAAGCCCCGTGATCATTTTAGCCCATTCCTTATGTTCTGTGTGTTTCTTTGAAGGTGAAATTAGAAGGAATTCTGTTTTTTGAGCATTTAGTTTTAGGTGATTGATTATTGACCATTTTAATGTCATTTTTAAGGCCTCATTCATTAACCTGATGTCTTCCAAAGACGAGATCTTGAGGTATATCTGCGTGTCGTCCGCGTACATGTGAAAGGACATTTTGGTGTTTCGAAGAATTTCTGTAAGCGTTTCGATATATAAGTTGAATAGTGATGGAGATAGTGTTGATCCTTGAGGTACTCCAATCGTGTTAGGACATGATGTTGAAAGCGATTGATTGACTAAGAATTTTTGTGTTCTATCCTGAAGGAAGAATTCAAACCATTTCAGCACCGTACCAGATATTCCCATCCTGTCTTGGAGCCTGTCCAGTAATTTTTCATGATTCACTGTGTCGAATCTAGCTGATAGGTCTAGGAGGATGAGTAGACATGATCTATTTTGGTCTAAGTCTTGTAATGCATCATCGACTATATGTAAAATCGCTGTTTCTGGGCTATGTCCTGTTCTGAAGCCCGACTGGCATTCATCCAAAAGAGTGAAATTGTCTATGTGTTGGCTTAGTTGACTTTGCACACATTTCTCTATTAGTTTGGCGAGTACCGGAATGTTGGTTACCGGGCGAAAGTTATTCGGATCTGCTGGGTCCGCCGTAGATTTTTTGTTAATGGGGACTACTTGACCTGTTTTTGGGCATCCTGGGAGAATCCCTTGTGCTAGAGAGGCATTAATAATTTTTGTCCATAAGGTAATCACGGCCTGGCTGATTTCTTTCATGCATTTTGACGGGAGTGGATCACTATAATGGTTATTAGGTCTGATTTCTGGTAGCGTTTTGGCAATATAGCTCTGGTGCAATAACTTGAAAGAATCCCAATGGGTCTTGTTTTTTGCCCCACTCTCCTTAATTAAGGCGTTGGTAACGCTCTTTGTAGGTGTTTGGCTTTCTAGGTTATCCACTGCCCTCTTGAGCTCACTTTCCAACATGTTGGCTTTGTATGTGAAGAAGGAAGAGAATACTTCACAATTTAGTTGGGTTTTTGTGAATTCTTGAGTTGTTTTGGCTGCCTTGTTGGATTGTTGTTTTAGTATTTCAAATAATGTACGCAGTCTGTTTAAGGCGGAATCCAATTCTGATCTGATAAATTCCTTTTTGGAGTTGAGTATCTTTTTGTTATACTCTTTCCTGGTTTCTCTAAGAGATTTCAGGACCAGAGAAGAAGGGTGTTTTCTCCATTTTCTTTTACTCCATTCTCAGTTTACTTCTTTCCTCATTAAGTGTTCCACTGAACCAAGGATTTTTAATCTTCTCGGTAACTCTTTTCTGATTAAGAGGCATTGTGGAGTTAACTACATCCGTTATAGAAGTATAGTAGTGGTCCGTTAGATCATTTACGTTCTGTATGTTCTTCCGGGGGTGTAGGTCCATTTCACAGCTTTCTATCAAGAGTTCAATGTTTGAATCTTTAGTGTCCCTCATCCACTTTTTAATTCTTTTCAGTTGAGTGTGTTTGTTCTTTTTCCATGTGGGAATCATGAATGTTATGACATGGTGGTCTGACCAGTCGCATGGCTCTATTGCTAGACCTGAAATGTTCTCGTTTTTTTAAATTATCCAGTCCAACGTAGCTCCTTTCGAGTGAGTTGGCTGTGTACATAATTGTGAAAGATTGAGCTCAACTAGGAAATCTTTAAAGGCATTTATTTGTTTCTCATTGACGTTGTTCCAGTGTAGATTAAGGTCCCCTAAAGATATATTGCTTGCTTCGGTGTTATGATTTGCTGTGATGATCTCCATTAATTGTTCTATGAGCGGCTTATTGTACCCAGGTGTGTGATAAAGTGCATGCAGGTTGCATGTTTGATTGTTGTCCGACCTTATATTGAGACCTAGATATTCGCACTCTTTGAGCAGTGCTGTATGTATTTGGCCATTTCAATATACTAGCGATGTATGCAGGCTATACCACCCCCTTTCTTTTCTCGTCTATCCAGTTTCACAATGTTGTATTGAGGGGGCACCAGTAGAATCAGGACTGGAGAAGATGATTCTGATAGCCATGTTTCAGTGAAGATTGTCACATCAATTTCTTGGCTAATGATGAGGTATGTCTGATGCATATTTAGCTGCGGATCTGCAGTTGATCAAAAGGCATTTCAATGATTTTTCTGTGCAGTTTGTGGTCAAGATTTGCGGTTCTGAGATAATCTGAAATTGTTGTAAATGATTATGGTTGGGTTTCCTATCATTCAGTCTAGACATTCTATTGACATTGATCTGGACTGTTCTGATTTCCTCTACTCTACTGTGCTCCGATATCTCATAATCCCGGAGTAAGGATAAGGTTTCTTCTTCCATTAAGTCCTTAGGTGTTCTATCTGGTCTATTATGTCTGTTTGATAATGGCATCGTCATCTCATTACTATTTCTTTGAGAGTATTGTATTAGCTTTATGATGTGCTCTATTTTTTTGTGGGTGTTTTCTGTATTTTGATGGAGTTTTTCTATCTCTTGCAGAGAGCTTCGAATGTCTTGCGACATGATGTTAATTTTTGTTAGAAGATCTTCAAATTCTCTCATGGTCAGAGGAGATGTGTTTTTTTATACTCTTACGCTGGTGTTGCGTATGTTGGATCAGCCCACTCCGCTTCTGCTTCAAAGGGGGGAGACAACACAGCTACATGACCGAGATATTCGCCAGAGTCTGAGATAATATGGTTGCGTCACGGTGCAGTATACATGTATCAATGGTATATCTACACACAGAAAAGTTTTTTGTTTGCATAGTGAGTTGTGTATAGCATATCACCGGTAGTATTAGCAGTGTGTACATTATTGTTGATGTGTGAGTTCCTTCCTTTATACATAGTTGATTGCCACATCTCTGAACATTGGGCTAGTGTGCTGTTGAGGGGATATATTATTTTGGAAAGGACTGTTGTCCTGTTTTGTGCTGCCTTTGAGGTAGTAGGGGGGAGGGGTTTGGGGTGGTGGTTGTGGTGATGGTGGCGCTTGGTGTTGTGATTTTGTTGGGTGTCGGAGGTGCATGATTAGTACCTCTATCACATATTCATCTTTAAATATGGGTGTGAGTTGGGTGTAATTCACGCAGTAGATAGTCAACCTCCTTACACCATTTAAATGTTGATGTTAATTAGTTAGTGGTAAGTCGAGCTATCGCTTGTTTTTTTAGTGGTTTGTGGCGATTTCTTGGTGGAAGTTATCAATTTAAGAGTGGTGATATTTGCAGTTTTTACTAGGTTGAGATTGGGATGATAATGAAAAAAGGTAGAAAAAAACAGATATTGTAAATGAACATTATAATTAAGAATTATCATTTAAAAAAGCTTTGAAATTCACTGACAAAATTATAAGTTTCAGGCAGGTTATAGTTAGGAATTATCATTTAAAAATTTTAGAAATTCATTGAAAAAAACAGTAATGCCATTTGAGATGTCATCAGCGATGTCACTGACCATGTCATGAATGATGTAATATGTGACTTCATCAGCAGTAGATTGCGGGTAAGCGAGTTACAATTAGTACAACTAACTATAACAGAGGAATTTCAATGGTTTTGTATGAGTGAAATGTCCAGCTAACTATAACACCCCTGAAACCTATGGTTTTTTATATGAATTTCTAAGATTTTTAAATGAAAATTCTTAACTATAACCTGCCACAAGGACCCCCAAGGCCCAAAAAATGTTTGCTTTTTAAAAAAAATCACGGGATGCGCGTAGGATACACGTATGGCGTGGAAAAAAAGGAAACCTGGAGCCCGCTTTAGTGCTAATTAGCCCCCAGGGGGGCCAAGTCCCACGGGGCAAAGTAGTTTATTAAAATGGTTGGGGGACTGTAAGGTGTCCAAAGCCCTGGGGACCACCACTCCCCAGGGCTTTATGTATTATTGGAGGGCCAGTTCCTGCAGTGTACCGGAGTGTAATTTGAAATATACATTAACAATATGTTCCCTCTGAGAAAATGAAAGATATTGTGAAGATGCTTCCGCAGTCGGGAATCATTACCTTGCTCGTAGTTTCTTCGCCCGTATTGATTCTCTGAAACGAAGCGAATTATCCCACAGGTGTGGCTTATATACCATTTGTTTACTCAACAGTCTATGGGATCAATTTGTTGTTCCTTCCACTTTTAAGTCATGTTTTTCAGTTGACAGGTGTTTTTATTTGCACTGTTTTAGTGCGTGATGTGCTTATGTAAACATGCCTCTTTCTATACTTTTTAACTTTCGTATAATTTCTAAAATGCTTTATTTAAACTCGTTTTTATTATTTAAGTATTTTGTAGGGGGGGCCTTTGACGCGAAAGTGGCTCAAGGGGGTTGAAAATCTGGAACACAGTGTTTTGTTTTACTTTGCTTTCCTTTCTGTCTTGCAGGAAATCCAGGGTAAATATAACGGTTTTTGTACAGCTAGTACCTTTCAACTCTACCACCAAATGGCTTTCTGAATGTTACCATAGTAACAGTTCATTGAACAGTTTAGTCAGCACAGAGGTTAGAGGTTCACCACACTATGTTGCTAATAGAAATAGTTACTTGGTGGAGTTTTACTTTTTTCCATAGGAACCGTTACTCGTAGAAGAAGTCAGTGAAAATATATTAAAAAATAATAGCAGGGGTTCTCTGGGGCCCTCACAGTCCCGGGGCTTCACTCATTTTGGAAGGGTGGTGCAGTAGGCTGTGGAAATTATATTGGGAAAACAACAATGCGGCTTATTGCGTCTTTTCTTTAATATAATGTGGAATACTGTTTATTTACTAGGCAGTGTTCCCTTTTGTTACAGATACAGTCACTTTGTTACAGGCAATTTATTAATATGTAGGACAGCGTGTTCTGTATGTGTGCATGATACAAATTTACCATTTAATTGGCTAAGGTGTTCTAACAACAATCTTAATGTTCATTTGGGTGTGAACTATTGAAAGTAGAAGTATTTTTTGTAATTCACTTGTGCTCCTGAGAGTTGCAAGGACATGTAATTGGCTTAGATGTTGTAAGGAGGACTTTTCTGAGCTTTATGTTTGTTGGTTGCGAACTATTGAAAGTAGAAGTGTTGTCAGCCATTCATTCCCGCTATGCCGAGTTGGAGGGACATCTGATTGGCTGACGTGTTTTAAGGAGGACTTTCCTAAGCTTAATGTTTATTGGCTGTAAACTGTTGAAAGAGTAAGTGTTGTTAGCGATTCCTTCCTGTTTGCGGTGTATTAGGGTACCGTGTTCCAAGCGGGACCTTACAAAGCTTAATGTTCATTGGCTGTGAAGTATTAAAAGTAGAAGTTTTGACAGTCATTCCCTCCTCCTCTGCAGAACAACATGGACATTTTATTGGCTAAAGTGTTCCGAGCACAAGTTTGCTCCTTATTGGGTGGGAACGGTTCACTGTTGTCAGTGATTTTGTAACGCACTCCAAAGGAGTTTGGGAAAAGAAAGTAGTAAAGGGCAGGTTAGGAACACTATTAACTCTGTACAGTGCTCATAAGGTGGTGGAGAGGGATTATGAGGGGAAAAAATGTTTTTATATGTTTCAAGGGTTAATTATATAATTGCTGTGTGGTGTATAAATCTCGGCGGAAAAAATTACAGTGTCTTGCGTTATTTTTTTTATCAAGTTTGCGGGTGACATACTTCTTAGGAGTACTATTTACTTATAATGTGGTGTTTACTTTTCTGATGGAGAGGTGTGGTTGCACAACACAAACATTCTGTCTAGGTTTGAAACAGTTTTTATTAAGCAAATACAAATAAACTTTCTTCAGTAACTGTAGCTGTATATATGAAATGGCTGAGAATTAAAAATGGAATTTCATAAAATATCAGTTATGCTTGGCCACACCCTCCTTTTTCTGCTACAGTTTGTAAAAGTGTTGCCCCATATTGTTGATAATGTAAGAGGGCATCAGTTACTTCAAACACTCCCCCACTACATTATCTGAAGTCAAGAGAACAAGTAAAAAACAGTTAAATACAAGTGACTTCATATTACATAAGAAATGTATGCATTATTATTTTTCAACTTTGTATTCTGTAGAATTCAGGAACGTTCTGTCATAGTGCTTAGAGGTTGCACACTGTTCCGCTAACAAATCACATAGGCATAGATGCTTTAATGGAAAAAACGGTCTCAAACGGGCAGATTCTCAGAAACTGCCCCTTTGCGACCAGTATTTTTGCATTTGGGATGCATCATCCCAAATGCAAACATCGCAATTTAAGAAATCGCAAAATTGCGATTACTTAAATTGTGATTGCATTTAAGGGATCTCAAATTGAGATTCCTTAAATGCAATGCATCAAAGTAAAAAAATAGCAATTTCGCTATTAGGGGGAGCAAATTACCATGAAGTTTAGCTTCATGGTAATTTGCAAAAACTTTGTTTCAAAGTTCCATTTTACACACACACATGCCCACGCCCTTGCGATTTCTACATGCATAACATTTTGATATTCCTTATTAGAGAATCCTTATTTTTCGCAAATAAGGAATCGCAAATGGCATTGATGATGCATGTATACCATACTCACTTAAGAATATATAGGATGGTACTCTCATAATATACAGTACTGGTCCTATATATACATTAGGGAGAAGGTGAAAAGGAACCGCAAATGAGCATAGAAATCAGAAATAACATTCAGAAATGTAGGGTTTATTAAATATTTAAAGTAACAAACTATGCAAGATAGCTATATTTTTTATTCTGCAATTTCTTAAAATATGTTTCTTTAAAAAAATATATACAGATATATATTACAAATGGAGCTGAAAAATGTCCTATTCCTCTTCTGTAACAATAGGACAATCTTTTACAATATATCAATTGATACCATTGTTACAGTAAAAAGGAAAGCAAAATATAGTTATCTATTTAACAGAACATCCATAATTAAATACTTTCGAGCGGTAATTATATACTGAACTTCTTTTCTCCAGGAGGTGAAAAAGTTTGATCTTCATGGTGACGGGTCATAAACTCCTCTGATATCATGACTGTGAGAATTATAATATATATATATATATTTTCACAGAATATGATCACAAGGGGGAACAGACTAAAAACCAAAAGCCGGCGACGTTGCTTATATACTTTACTCTTTGTGCCGACGTGCCATGAACTCCACTGAGATCAGCATAACTGTTACTGTTATAATATATATATTAACAGTATATGATCTCTAGGGGAAAACACAGTAACAACTGGAAGATGGTGACATTGATTGTACATGTTTAGGATTTGCGCCGACGGGTCATCAACACCTCTCAAGCGAAGTACAGTGTCAATATATAAGCTGAAAGAAGCCAGAAAAGGAGCAATGTTTGTTGTAATCTATCTGTTTCTGAAAACAAGCTGCTGACGTTACAGGGAAAAAGCGAAAAACATGCAATACATTTTTTTTCTAGATATAAATGTTTAAATATTGACAAATAGCCACAAATTATAAATAAGTACTATGCCTATGCCATATTGAAACAACTTACCAATGCTAGAAAAGGGAACCTGCTTCACAGATTGGCGATTCAGAAATTACTCGCGAAAACGAAACTATGCACAGTAGGTGTGGTTTATATAGCTTTTGGTTCTTTAATGGTCTATGGAAGGAAGATTTGCTCCGCCTATGTAGATGTCACGTTTTGCAGTTTACAGCACGTGCTGACTTTTTATCTGTTTTACTTCTGAACGTGTTGGGAAAAGTTACAAACTGTGAAGCTGTAAAGGTTTCGATTTCCATAGTAACACGTATAAGGTCATTTTTATCTACATACATTGGAGAGTTTAAAAAGTGTTACTCTGTAAACTGTGTTTTTTGCATTCTCATGTTTAAAAACATCTAAATAGAAGACATAAAAAAATATCGTTTACAATAGAAGAAAAAAACGGATTGATATATGTTATTACTATGCTTCTTAATTAAAAAAAATTCTAGCATTTGTAAATTGTAAAGCTATCCTCGGAAAGGTGTGCTGGCGTTTGGGGCATTGGGAAGATTAAGCAAGGTATTACTTTCAGTGCGATAGTGGTAGGCTAAGATGTCATAGTGTATAAAATGGGACATGGCTTCAGAACAGGTCTCTACAACGCACCTGTATGGTATTGAATAGAAAGAAATGCTTGGCTAGTAGAGACCAGGAACTTTCAGGAATAAAAGAGACCAAATTGCTCAACATAAAATACGTCACAGAGTGTGTTTTCAAATAATCTTTCATATTTAGAAGGACAGGATAAGTTACTGTGTGTATCTTTTTTTCTCTATGTAAATAAGTCCTCATCATACACAATACTTTGTGTTGAAGGGGCGTTTTATAGCTGTTGCTGTGAGTATTTTCGACTTATATAAGCAATTACTAATTTCTAATAATTTTAAAAGGTGAGTATTGGATAGGTGTTTAAGGATTGATGTGTGTGAAAACACATGAAGTATTCAAAAACTAGTGTGAGAATGGTACCTAAATACACACAGATTTACAGTGTTATTCTAGACAAGCAACCGTATCCATTGCATTTTACTAAAACACATTTACTAGTTTGGAAGGGGAAAGGTGAATAGACATATTCTACTTTTTTTAGTACTGCATTTTGGTATAAGAGCCTGAGTCATTTTCCATAGTCATAAGCAGTGACTACTGCAATAATATTCATATAACCTTATGAAGTACTAAAACTCTACTGTTGGAATGTTATTAGACAATGGTATTTACATATATTTGTTTTGGGACAAAATAGTTGATAAACCTACTTTTTTTATTATGTACTAAGAAAACTTAAAGTGAAGTGTTTATGGTTTTATGCAAGTACGTAGAACATAACAGATTTGTTATGGATAAAGAGGAGAATATTACCGAAGACACAATGAAAATGAGCAACAGTTTAATTGAAGTACAAAATCTACCTATCATAGGCAGCGAGACTGAATTAGAGGAAGCTAATTTTTTGGAAGCACTTGATCAAGTAGAGTTACTGGAAGCTATAAACTCTGAAATGGCAAACCAGCAAAATGATCTTGAAGAAGTACCAGATGAACTCCTTTTAGAAGCTGTGTTAAAATATGAGATGTCTGAAGAATAATTGTATTGTTTAATAATAATAAAGCATTGAGCATCTACCTGCACAGTTGTCTTTTATACCTTCAATTCCCCAGTCTGTATCCTTACACTTCCAGCAAACACACTGTTACTGCCCTTGTACTGTTATAGTGACCCATTCAGCAGTATGTACTAATCATTCGTTGTGCTCAAACTCAAGCATTTATAGATTCACTCAGACACTTTCCTTACAGTAGTGTAATCATTCACTTAGTACCCAAGTACTCATGTAGCGCAGTAGACCTTAGGACTGCTTCAAAGCCTTATGCACTATGCATGCAGTCTTGTATCTACCTGTACACTTGTCTTTTATATCTTCAATTCTCCAATCTGTATCTTTACACTTCCACCAAACACTCTGTTACTGCTGTTGCACTATTGTAGTGACTAATTCAGCAGTGTGTGCTAATTCATTCACTGCATTAAAACACTAACACTTACAAATTCACCCAGGCAGTTTCACCAGAAGTGCAGAGGGAAGCAAAGACTTGTAACATATTTATGTGCATATGTTATATTTAAGTGCTTTGGAAGTACTACAGTGTACTGTAAGTAAACACCCTTTAGATTCATGCTGTAGCACTTCCTTATAGTTCTGCACTTTCACATTCACCATACACTACTAATGTATTCTTTCATTCATTTATACACTACACATTCATTCAAAAAACTTTTACACATTATCATACTATTATAGCTCTTTTTTTGAGCAGTGTAGTTAGTTCTTAAAATAGCCTTTTTTTGTAGTTTTATATTTTTGTGGGATTTTTTGAACAGTTTAAAAAAAAATTAAAAGGAAAAAAATGGAATTGCGCAAATAAAACAGTGTGTGACTGGAACAAATAAACAAAAAAAAATTACCGGCGGGAGCAAAGGTGCTCTTGTTTGCGCCTGCAAATCAAATCAATGTACTGTTCGCCATAACATTATGTCTCTTTACAAAATTTGCAAAGAATGATAAGGGCTCCAAAATCGGGACGGATGTCCGGATGTGGACTCGATGGTGCTGTGGAAGTGTTGGCTACAGCTGGTGGAGGGTTTTCACGCAGCCTGTTGCATGCAGCTCTCGCATAATTGTGGGGATGAGCAGTCTTCACATGTCTCACCATGCTGGCGGTTCCAAATGAATATTTTTTATTCGGATTACCTCTAGAAAGCATGATCCCACACACCTTACAGGTGACCTTGGCAGCATTCACTTTCTTTTCTCCTTCTGGAAAGGAATTTTTTTCTCCAGAATAATGCCTCCTTCCTCTTTGACGATGGATCTTCCTGCACAAATTCTACTTCTGAAAAGTGTTTTGGGATAAACTTTCATTCTGCTGTGCAGCCATATTAAAGATGTTTTGGAAAACACAGGAACTTCTCAAAACAGATGGTTCTTCAGTGAAGGTAAATGAAGAATGAATAAAATGGGTGGGGTCCTTCAACAGTTAGAAGTATTATGACTTAATCAAATCTCTTATTTTGAAGTCACGTAGGGTGCGCTTATGATGCGAGTACGTACTACGCACCCTGCGCTTTGCGTAATTGCTTTTAAAAGTTATATAGACTTATTAAAACTAAATGAATACTATTTTTATGATAACCTCAGATAATGTCTTGCCTTAAAATTTACATTAAATACATAAATATATTTTTGTAAGCATTAAAAAAAAATCGCAGGGTATGGGTAGCGTATGCTGTAGAAATGCACATAACGTCACGCGGAAGCGCAAATGCGACGTGTAACGTCAAAATGTATTTGCAACGTATGGGCTGGTACGCGTTCAGTACAATTACAGGTGCGAAGGATAATGCGAGGACAGTATGTGTAGCATACGTTTACCACAATAAAATGCAAAAAAATATATTGAAATTAATTTTAATATATTAAAAACAAATTAAAATAATAAAAAAATAATTTCTAAATTTTGTTTTTTAAATACTTTACATCAAAAATATGTAATTTCAAAAATAAAATAGCTAAAAATAATTATTATAAAAAGTTTCTTAAATTAGTATAAAAAAAATAAATATAACAATTGATAGATATAAACATTGGCATTTATAAAACCTATGAAATTCATTGAAAAAAACATAGGTTTTAGGCACGTTATAGTTAGGACTTAGCATTTAAAAAACATTGCAAATTCACTAAAAAACCATAGCTTTCACACACATTATAGTTAGGAATTAGAATTTAAAAAACCTTAGAAATTCACTGGAAAAAAACAGGTTTCACACATGTTATAGTTAGCTGGACATTTCATTCATACAAAACCATTGAAATTCCCCAGTTATAGTTAGTTCAGCTAACTATAACTTGTGCGCCCGCAATCCACTGCTGATGACGTCACATATTACATCACTCACAGCAGTAATGAATTGGATGAAACAAAGTCACCTAAAAGGTAATAGCTCCAAAACCGAAATTATGCTGTTTGGAAAATCAAATGTTTTCAGACCCCATCAATGTTATGTTATGTTATGTTAATAACTTTTATTTGTCGCACAGCTGCCCCAGCAAAGGGGCGTCCTGGCGCCTGATCAGAAACCACAACATAACAGGTCAGAGCTGAGAGCAGAGGAATCAATTAACAGAGGCGAACAGGTGAGTTTTGATGGCGCGTCTGAAAAGAGTGAGGCTATTTAGGGCACAAATGTGTACCGGAAGGGAATTCCAAAGATCAACCGCCAGAATACGAAAAGAGCGTCCTCCCATCCTACTCAGTCGGAACCTAGGCTTAATCGCCAGATGGTGAGATTCAGACCTGAGGGACCGCGTGGGGACATACGGAGAGATAAGGCCAGCAAGGGCGGGAGAGGAGGAAAGCTTCAAGATCTTAAATGTCAGACAGAGAGCCTTAAATTTGATTCTCTGTCTGACCGGAAGCCAATGAAGGGAAGTCAGGACAGTGGAGACAGAGCAACGTCTCGGAAGGCCCACAATGGCCCGTGCAGCAGCATTCTGCACCCTCTGAAGCCTAGTAGCCTCGGCCTGATTAACTCCAAGCAGCAGAGCACTCCCATAGTCTAACCGAGAAGGATAGAGGCCTGAACCACCAGTTGCCGCGTGGGGGGGTCGAAGAATTTGAGGACAGGTCTCAGTCCTCGCAGAATACCAAAACAGGTAGCTGCTGTCTTCTTAGTATGACTGGTGAAAGAGAGGTTGGAGTCCAGCCAAACCCCCAGATTTTTAACTTCGGCCGCTGGAATTGGGGACACCCCCAATTCGGGAGGCCACCACTGGTCTCCCCAAAGTTCCGCCTGCTTCCCTAAAACCAGGACCTCGGTTTTCTTAGCATTAAGCTGTAGGCAGTTGTTACGCATCCAGTTAGCCACAGCTATAAGTCCTGCACGGAATCTGGGCGCATTCACCTCAGGGTCCCCACTGAGTGTCACCGCCAGCTGCGTGTCGTCGGCGTACGATGTCATGGTAAGGCCACATTGCCTGACGACAGCAGCCAGCGGTTTCACATACAGGTTAAACAGTGTGGGGCTTAAAGCAGAGCCCTGAGGGACTCCCAGACCCAGAGAATGGAAAGAGGACTGGCCAGGTGGAATGGCTACTTTGAAAAACCGGTCCGAGAGGAAAGAGCGGAACCACTGGAGAGCCTTCCCCACAATACCCACTTCCTCCAGGCGCCGCATCAAGATGTCATGAGACACCGTGTCGAACGCGGCGCTCAGGTCTAACAATAGGAGCGCCGCGGTCTGCCCCACATCCAGCACTGACCGCAAATGCTCGGTCATGAAGAGCAAGGCAGTCTCAGTGCTGTGTTGTGAGCGAAACCCATTTTGACTCTCGTCAAGAATGTTATTACGAGAGAGATGGGCAGACAGGGTGGAGTTCACGTGTGCCTCAGTGACCTTAGCGGTCCAAGGCAGGAGGGAGATGGGCCGGTAGTTCTCCGGGAGCAAGGGGTCTAGGTTGGGTTTCTTCAGAATAGGGCTGACCACAGCTTGCTTCCAGGAGGAAGGAACCACGCCCTCACTGAGGGAGAGATTGATCAGATCCAAGATGGGCTCGCGACAGAGGGGCGGGAGAAGATTGAAAAACTCCGGCTTCAGCGGGTCTAAGGGAGAGCCAGATTTAATTTTAATGCTCAGAGTGTCAAATACCTTAGACATGGCCGGCAAGGAGGACAGAGTTTCAGAGACCGAGACCTTCACAACACTAGGAGCATCTCCGGGAGCAGATGGTATAAATCCTCGATAGATTGTCTGCACCTTCTCCACGAAAAAGGATGCCAAACTTTCACAGTGCGAGTCCGTGCAGATTTCTCGCGAGGTAGCCCGTTTCCCCATCAGGTCTTTGAGTACCTTGAAAATTAATTTGGAAGGGTTAGGGCTGTTGGAGAACTCAGCTGCGTAATAAGCAGCCCGAGTTTGACAGATAGCTCTGTGGTAGGTCTTAAGCTGGGCAAAGTACAGAGATTTTAACATGGGATCAAAGGATTTCCTCCAGGCCCTCTCAGCTTGCCGGCAGGTTCTCTGGTGGCCCTCAGACTCCAATGCCCCGCCCACAACGGCAGAGACAGTCAAAAACCTAGGACTAACATTCGACCCCACACTTTCCTTTCACAAGCATGCACTCGCAACTGCAGGCATGTGTTACAAATCATCAAAACCGTCCGGAAATTCTTTGACCTACTTCCACTAGCTGCTAGGAAGACTGTTGCAGTGGCCCTAATTCCATCTCGCTTGGACTACTGCAACAGTCTCTATGCAGGAACCAAATAGTTAGTTGTGAAAAGGCTACATGTGGTCCAAAATTCTGCGGCAAGACTGGTACTGAAGCTCCCCAGGGACTCCACCTGAGCTGCAGCACTCAAAAAGCTTTACTGGCTACCGGATCACAAAAGGATTTTCTTTAACATCTTAACCACCACATACAAAGCCATAAACAAAACTGGGCCAGAATATCTAAGATCCAACATCAAGCCTTATAGAACCAAACGCACTCTGCGGTCGACATCAGAAAATCTGCTAACTATCCCCAACTTCGAACTGACCACACGGGGGGGCAAGACCATGGTGGTACTAGGGACAAAAGCATGGAACACCCGACCCTCTCAGTTGAGGCGGGACTTTGATCCAATAACTGCAAACAGTGCCTGCCATTTTGGACACAAGGGGCTGACCCGCTTGAGCAACCTGGAGCGATGCATCGGCGGGAATTCACCCAGTGCTGGGAGTGAGTACACAGAGCCCCTCTGGGTCTAGAGGACCGTTTGGGACCCATTGGCAGGGTGCTGTGAGGTGGTAGAAGCTGGGTGCCTGACTTTAAGGTGGTGCCTGGCTGAGACGCTCCATAGATAAAGGAGCAAGCAACAATTTACACAGTGACTCCTTGGCATCAATAGGGGCAAAAAAACCAATCATCCTTTTGAGCACCTACTCAACCACCCCCACCAGGGAAATAGCAGCGACCACCGACAGCACAACAGGTTGACCCCAGGACTAACGGCAGACCCATTGTGAAGAGGTGAGGGGCAACTGAGCACTGTGGCAACAAGGGAGAAGAGCCATACTTCTCCCTTACATTCGTACATAGTGTTACTCAAACATGCAAATAAAGTATAAAACATCCATCTACTTCCATATACAGCTATACACACACCACTACACTTACTTCTACAGAAACGTACACATACCTACTCTCTTAATCAATAACTTATAGAAACACATACATATATAGAGGAACTCTTCCAATCTCTCACTCTCATATAAACTCACCTATATACATCAATACTCACATATACTAGTTTAAAACATATGTACTTACTCATAAAGACATTATTGAGACAGTCATTCACTCACTAACACCCCCATACACACACTCATCCACCCATACAGTCCTGCACACGTGCAGTCTTCAAAACTCATACAAGCAGTGAGTCACTCATTCATGCATCTATGCGCTACGTAATATCCCCACAGAACCATACAGACACTCATACTGATACTCAAAAACCAGCTAATAACCCATATATACCCTCATGTAGCTACTCACCAACCCATGCAGCCACTTATACGCAAAGTGAGACACTGATACAGATATTTAAATATTTAAGCATTACTCGCTAATGCATGTATTCACTAAGATACACTTAATAAGTCAGTTATACAATCAATTTTACAAAAAAAACATCAATTTAGACACTTATTTACCCATTTATTCTTCCATCTACCTTTAGATATACATATATAAAAAATATTTATTTTTCAGAAAGACACACATTCACTGGATGATATCATCAGTGATGTCATTTGAGATGTCATCAGTGATGTCATGAGTGATGTCATTGACCATGTCATGATTGATGTAATATGTGACGTCATCAGCAGTGCATTGCGGGCGCGCAAGTTATAGTTAGCTGCGCTAACTATAACGGAGGAATTTCAAAGGGTTTGTATGAGAGAAATGTCCAGCTAACTTTAACATGTGAAACCTATGGTTTTTTCAATGAATTTGCAAGGTTTTTTAGATTCTAATTCCTAACTTTGACGTGCGTGAAACCTATGGCTTTTTCAGTGAATTCAGGGTTTTTAAATAACAATTTATAAATGTATTAATATTATGTCTTTCTTTTCATACTAATTTCTTATATTTTTAGTATAAATATTTATATTTATTTTATTTTTTAGATATTTCATATTCTTATTATAAAATAATAACAAAACTAAATTCCAAAGTAATTTTTGAATGAATTATTGCTTGACGTCGGTTGCAAGTATAACACAGCTCCAGCAATTCTCTTGGGGCCCTATGCTCACAATGCTTTATCAATCCTTACACCTGCTTCAAGCATGTGCAAGGTTTTGATGCAGCATAACCTCAAAAGTCACTGAATAAAATGTAATACATTTCACTCAGTCACTTTTAGGAGGCCTTGCTGCACCCCATTCTGCACAAGAAAGCCTCTTCTGGTGCAGCGCTTTACAGTGTAATACACCCTCCAGATGCGTCACATTGTTTATAGCACACACCATGGCACATCTTTTTCACCACCACTGTGTCGCAAAAGGGAATCAACGGCTGTGTAAAAGAGGCACAAGGGGATTGTAAATCCGCCCCTAACACATACAAATTCACCCAGGCCATTTCACCAGCAGCGCAAATTGAAACATAGACTTGTAACATATTTATGTACTTTTGATACATTCAAGTGCTTCAGACATACTGCAGTATACTATAGATAAACACCTTATAGATTTATGCTGTAGCAGTTCCTTATAGTTCTGTTCTTTCACATTCTCCATACACTAGTAACATATTCATTCATTCCTTTATGAACTACACATTTATTCTGACAAACTTTTACACACTAACATAGAAATATCGTTTTTTTTCTTGGACCAGTGAAGGTAGTTCTAAAAAGAACAGTTTTTTTTCTTTTTTTTTTTTTTTGTTTTCTCAACAAATTCCAAGCAGAACAAAAGAATGAAAAAAAGAACAACTAATGTCGAGGACAGCAATGCTCCTGCATCCTGCGTTTCTCAATAGTCTGCTCCTGATAACACAAATGTTTATCGCAATAAATGCATAGAATTTTAACTTTAGCAAAGTCAGAATCAATATGTGGGCGTGGACTGCTTGCTGAAAATTCTGCCGCCACAGTTGATGTGCTTGGTGCAGAAGCAGGTGGGTTCTCGTGCAACCTCTGTCTTACAGCTCGAGCTAAGTTCTTGGGGTGAAAGTTCTTCACGTGTCGCACCAGGATATATGACGTTACCACGCGTACTTTTCACACGCATACCATTACCACGGATTTTTTACAACGCAGATCATGTTACAACAGATACCCTTTCAACGCAATACACTACAACGCACATACTATTACAACGCATACCATTACCACGTAAGTATAGGTAAGTATATATATATTTTTTTAAATTATTTTTGTAATATTTAATTTAATTATTCATTATTATATATTAAATAATTATTTGTGTAATATTTAATTTTATTATTCATTATTTAATCATTAAATAATTATATTAATGAAATTAATTTTAATTGTAATATTTGTAAATATATATTAAAAATACCCCTGTACCCCAAAACCCAAACCCAGCCCTTAAACCTAAAAATACCCCTGTACCCCAGAACCCATACCCAGCCCTAAAACCTAAAAATACCCCTGTACCCCAAAACCCAAACCCAGCCCTAAAACCTAAAAATACCCCTGTACCCCAAAACCCAAACCCAGCCCTAAAACCTAAAAATACCCCTGTACCCCAAAACCCAAACCCAGCCCTAAAACCTAAAAATACCCCTGTACCCCAAAACCCATACCCAGCCCTAAAACCTAAAAATACCCCTGTACCCCAAAACCCAAACCCAGCCCTAAAACCTAAAAATACCCCTGTACCCCAAAACCCATACCCAGCCCTAAAACCTAAAAATACCCCTGTACCCCAAAACCCATACCCAGCCCTAAAACCTAAAAATACCCCTGTACCCCAAAACCCATACCCAACCCTAAAACCTAAAAATACCCTTGTAGCCCAAAACCAATACCCAGCCCTTTAAAAAAAATAGATAATAAACTTACCAATAATAATACTTACGTTGTAATGGTATGCATTGTAATAGTATGTGTGTTGTAGTGTATTGCGATGTAAAGGTATGCGTTGTAAAATGACTTGCGTTGTAAATGTATGCGTGGTAATGGTATGCGTTGTAAAAAATCCGTAGTAACAGTTGTATACCAATTCAGGCATAAAATTAACCAAAATCAAAAGAGGTCTATAAAAGAGCTGTCAAAAAGTATCTCTCCGATACGGTTTCAACTCTGACGTATGAATTAGAGGATGGACTTTCTAAGCCAGTGGTAACTGAGGCTGGAAGGCAACTTGATTCATGATTTGGAAAAGCTTGAAAGGCCCATAAAATCAAAGCTATATATTATTCTCTGAAAGATGAGCAGACAAAAACTTTGAAGATAATCAAACCTTATTCCCAACAATATACTCAGGGAAAGTTTTTCGAAGAAAATCCGCACCTCACAAGACTCTCAAAAGTAGACTTCATCTTCTTTTGAGAGTCTTGTGAATATAAAATAATCTTTCATCCCACAGTTTGTAATTAACATAAAAAAACTTGCAGCTGCAGCAGCCAAGACAGAACCTTGAGGACCCGAAGGAAAAACTAGACAATTAAGACAATAAAGAAAAACAGAATCCGAAGATATGGTGCCAATATTAAAAGATTTATTATGAGATCACTCAGCCAGAGGAGGAAAGGTAGACCAATTGCACTGTGTAGCTTTATAAAAGCATTGAAATGAAGTTTGAGACCCTGATTAAGACATTATGTCTGGCTGATATTCTAAGGATGCAAATCAGAGGACAAGGAAATATCGGTCAGAGGAGATTTACAAAATGTTTTCCACAAATAAGAAACATACTAAGGACTGAGGTCAAATATAATATCTTAATGTAGCTCATGAAGATGGGAGATTTCTTGCACAAAAATGTGTCCCAAAAACTTCAGCAGAGGGTAACTATTTCGGAGCAGGAACATGAACCACTCCGCAAAAATATTCAACACAATAACTTGGTTCCCAACAGATCAAGGTAATACTGTAATGACCATACGTGCCAACATTTTAAACTTGGTAAAAAGGAGATTTTGAAAACAAAACCAACAACATTGATTTTCCCCATTGACCTTCATTGAAAAAGCAGAGATTTTAGACAGGAGCCTCATAAATTAAAGCCATTTCGGCTTAAAAACATCAAATGTCTTCTGTCTGAATCAGGTCTGCTGGCATGTATGGTTGTACTCCCACTGCCTCTTCCTTCTGCCCTCGATGGTCTGTTAAATTGTCCCAGTCTCTCGTGCCTGTCCTGCATGGTTGGTTTGTTGCACCTGCCCCCTTTTCTGCTGCCCTCCATGGTCTGTTGTGCTGCCACTGCCCCTCCCGCCTGCCCAGCATAGTCAACTTGTTGCCTCAGCACCCTCCTCAATGCCTCAGTTATCTGAGTCCGTGCTCCTGACCTTTGCTACCCCACAGTATTCTAATGACCAACTAGATTGCTAACATTCAAAATTTACTACAAAAGTGTGGCATGTCTAACATAATCTTGATGTAATCAAAATTGTAATAAATACCTAAAGCATTTCGTTTAGAAATTATAAAAATGAGAGGGTCTTATTCCCATAGAAATTATGGTTAGTGCTCTAAATATCTAAAATGAGGACATATTTTCTGAGTCCTCAATTAGCCAAAAAGCACTACATAGTAACTAAAATCTGTTATCAACCTTTATATATTCGCATTTTTGTGACCCTCAAAACCTGGAATTCACTACAGTGCATTTCAATGGGGTGCCCTCATTTATATTGGTCCCAAGATCCTGGTTGAAGTCCTGGCAGCCAATCAGATCTCACCATCAGATCTGTGCATTGGCTCCACCCAGATTTACAAATTTGGATTTCCTTTAATTACTCGATAACTACTGAAAGGATTACACCACATAACAAAAAGTGTGCTTTCTGAACCAAGCACTGCCTTTCTGCCAAATTTGGTGTAATGCCGTTCAGAGGTTCGGATGGTAGTCATGTTAAAAAGTACATGGGAAACACACTTTTTTTGACCACCTCTTTTTTCCAGACCCCGTTTGATGGATCACCCCAAAACATTACGTGCACAACTAGTATCACCGGCACGCTTATTTTTGAAAACTTTCATAAGGATTTGTCAAATTACGCCATAGATATAGGCAAGTCTTACATCTATACTACTATAACAACGGAAGAACTTTCAGCCTTTGAGGC
Organism: Lissotriton vulgaris; assembly: GCF_964263255.1. Lineage (NCBI taxonomy): Eukaryota > Metazoa > Chordata > Amphibia > Caudata > Salamandridae > Lissotriton > Lissotriton vulgaris. The sequence goes on along the minus strand of NW_028240629.1, from coordinate 33,224 downwards.
AGGTAAACACCGTTGGAATCGTCAGGGTGTGTAGATGGTATAGGCTATATAAATAAAAATAAAAAACGTTATTTAAAAAATGTACAGTAAAAAAAAAAGTAGTCCCTCCGAAGTAGCGCCGGCCGCGACATGCGTGCTCACGTCAGGAGCGGGGGGAGGAGCGGCGTCCAGGAGCGCGACGAGGAGCGGCGGACACGGCGGGGGGAGGAGCGGTGATGTGAGGAGCAGCGGACAGGCCAGCTGCGGTGCGAGCAGCGGACAGGCTGGAGGAGCGGCGGCTGAGGTAAGGGAGCGGCGGACATGGCTCGGGGGAGGAGCGGTGACGTGAGGAGCAGCGGACAGGCCAGCTGCGGTACGAGCAGCGGACAGGTGGGAGGAGCGGCGGCTGAGGTAAAGCTCAAAGGTCCCTCCCCGCAGTCCCACGGGAAATAGTATGCAGCACTCCAAGGTAGGTTCACAAATATTTATTTCTCAAAGAACGCGCTTTCGGCACTCGGCCTTCCTCAGTTATGAGACGGAGAGCCACAACAAACATCATCCATTTAAACCTTTACGTTTCATTAATACTAAACATAGTAGTAGGACACAGAGTAAATCAATGTCCGCCATCTTGGAACGGGTCTATATCTTATAAGATATGGCAATATGTATGAAAACGCAATATATCTATATTGCACAATTCGTAAAATAGACACATCCAACAATTATAAATCATCCTTCAATTGATTTGTGTTCATAACGCCCTGTATGGGCATGTTATCACATAATGCAAATATCAGACCTGTGCATATCGTTACTCTATCTTGCCCTGAATGGGCATAATCCTTTCAATGTAGCTAAACGTAAAGGTATATACAACCCCTAATAATATAAAAAATTATATACATTGTAATCAATTGTAAATGGAATTCAAAAATATAAGGAAACAGAAGCAATGATGTAGTTAATCAGATATTGTAGGTACATATCAGTCATCAATCATACTAAATGGACAGCTAAGTCCTCATGCATATTTAATCCCATAGGCGTTTTGCTTTGCAGGTCTATAATATAACGCGATTCCAGTCGCCTAAGCTTTTGTAGTCTATCCCCACCTCTTGTGTTAACCGGGACAGAATCTAAACAGAAATAGGCTAACAGATCCCTGTTGCGTGCATGCTTTTTGTCAAAATGTCTAGCCACAGGGTAGCTCACATCTGTGTTCTGAATAGCTCTCTGGTGTTCTAAAATTCTTAGCTTCACCGGATTCGTCGTGCTCCAACATACCTTCTGCCACAAGGACATGTCAGACAATACACAACGTAAGGCGTGGTGCATGTGAGAAATTTTTGTATTCTCTTAGGCTCTTTTACTCCTGGTATACTGTATTGAGTAGTGTGTTTGCTCCCTTTGCACGCCTTGCAGCGTCCACACGGAAAAAAGCCTTTCATGGGTTCTGACTTGGGTTTGGGTTTTAGTTCTTCGTGGTGATTATGGACTAAATAGTCTCTCAGTGCTCTTGCTTTCCTGAAAGTCACTTAAGGATAAGAGGGCAAGTCCTGTCTGATGACATTATCTATCATCAGGATATTCCAGTGCTTACGCATAATGCGTTTTATATCTGGGGCATTTCTTGAATAGGTAGTTACAGACGAAACAATCCATCCTCAGTGTTCGTGCTATGTGTTTTTTCTTCTAGCAGTTTTTTCCTATCCAAAGTCTCAACTTTGCTTAGGGCTTGCCTGAGTACCCCTTCTTTGTACCCCCTGGCTTTGAATCTCTGTATGCTATTGCTAGCCGCTTTCCTGAACTCCTTTTCTTTCGTATTATTTCTTTTTATCCTTAATAGTTCACCATAAGGTATACTATTGACTAGGCTCTTTGGATGTCCACTGGTGGCATATAAGGTAGAATTTCCAGCGGTTACCTTCCAAAAGAGCTTGGTATGGAGACTGCCATCTTCAACAAAAACAGTTATATCCAAGTAGTTCACTTCCTTTTGACTGATTTCTCCTGAGAACCTTAAATTGTTGTTATTATTGTTGAGTACCTCTAGATATTCCTCAGCTAATTCGACTGACCCTTCTATAATAATGAAAAGGTCGTCGATATACCGGTACCAACATTTAACGAGATCGTTCCATTTCTGGTTGACAGGAGACCAGGCCACCTGCTCCTCCCATTGCCCCACGAAACATTCGCGAAGCTTGGGGCAGAACAAGTGCCCATCGCTACTCCTGTTAGCTGTCTAAAGAGGTTCTTGCCAAAAAGAAAGATGTTGTTGTTGAGGCAGAATCTTAGAAATTCCATCAACATTTTGTTGTGTTCAAAGTATTTCACTGGTCTGCTCTCCAGAAACCAGAAAATAGCTGAAAGTCCTTCATCATGCTCAATGCATGTACACAAACTGGCAATATCAATTACCAACATAGTATACCCCTCAATCCAGTTTATTTTCTCAATGCAATTCAAGAAGTGTTTAGTGTCCTTCAATTATGATTTAAGATTAACCACATGCGGAGAAAGAAAAAAGTCAATATATATTGATAGATGTTCTGTTAAGCTGCCTTGGGAAGCTACAATGGGCCTCCCAGGGGGATTCAAAGGGTCCTTGTGTATCTTGGGTAGATAATAGAAGGTAGGAGTTACCGGATTCAAACATCTTAGAAATAAATGTTCATCACAGCTCAGCATATTGTTGTTGTACCACTTCAGGATCATATCATGATAGTCTTTTATGCTATTATTGTACACTGATTTTGACCCTCATGTATGTGTTGGGCTCATTGAGCTGTCGTAACGCTTCTTGCTCATATTGTGTCTTGGTCATCAATACTATGTTTCCCCCTTTGTCCAAGGGTTTACATACCAAGGACGAATCCTCACATAGCTTTTTCAATGCCACTTGTTGTTTGCTGGTGAAGTTAGTCTTGTCATTGTTAGGTTTTCTGGTACTTCTAAGGTTTCTCAAATCCTGAATCACAGCTTCAGAGAAAGTGTGTATAGCATCCGTCCCCATTATAGGCATGAAAGTAGAGGTAGGTTTAAAGTACGTAGCTCCCCCTCTCTGCTGTACTTCCATATGTGTCACCAATTGTGTATTCCTCAAATTGGAGACTTCATCACCTCCACCTCCCTCCTTAACTCTTCCAGAGATCTAATGCCAGCCAGATCTCTGCATAGCAATGTGTCATCTTCAGTGTTACCAACAGCCGTTGGTTTTAACAGGGGAGGTTTCAATTTAAAATATTTGTACAGTTTCAGTTTCCGGGTGAACTTAAACAAGTCAATACGTGTCTGCGTGAACTCAAAGTTTTTTTCTGGGCAGAACATGAGTCCAAGTTTTAGGATGTTTTGTTCTTCAGTGGTCAAGATCTTAGGTGTCAAATTGACAATAGTTAGGTTGTCTACATTTTCTATGTTTTCTTCTTGCTGACATTCTTCATGCTCCTGGTTAAGGGAGGCGAGCCTACGGTGTTTCCGGCTCCAGCCCCCCCTCCTCGTCTTCCTCTTGCTGCTCTTTTGTCCGGGGGTTTGCCCCTTCCCCCCTGATGTTGTTTTGTGCGCATCACTTGATACTCCTGGTGAAAACCCGAAGATTCAGGTGCATCATCCTGACCATCCTCGCTTGACACTTCGTCCCCTGTTATCGATGTATCTGAGGTTTCAGAGACTGTGGTATTTGCTGCTGTATGCTTCTTCTTCATTTTCAATTTCTTTCTGGGTTTGTCATATTTTTTCGAGAAGGGAAGAACTCTTCCCATGCTATAGTCTTTCCCGTCTCTTTCAAATTTCTCTTCCTTCCTTAGTTTAATTTTTTCTTCATATTTTTTTTCAATTTTTTCAATAGACGACCTTTTCATTATTATAGAAGGGTCAGTCGAATTAGCTGAGGAATATCTAGAGGTACTCAACAATAATAACAACAATTTAAGGTTCTCAGGAGAAATCAGTCAAAAGGAAGTGAACTACTTGAATTTAACTGTTTTTGTTGAAGATGGCAGTTTCCATACCAAGCTCTTTCGGAAGGTAACCGCTGGAAATTCTACCTTATATGCCACCAGTGGACATCCAAAGAGCCTAGTCAATAGTATACCTTATGGTGAACTATTAAGGATAAAAAGAAATAATACAAAAGAAAAGGAGTTCAGGAAAGCGGCTAGCAATAGCATACAGAGATTCAAAGCCAGGGGGTACAAAGAAGGGGTACTCAGGCAAGCCCTAAGCAAAGTTGAGACTTTGGATAGGAAAAAACTGCTAGAAGAAAAAACACATAGCACGAACACTGAGGATGGATTGTTTCGTCTTATAACTACCTATTCAACAAATGCCCCAGATATAAAACGCATTATGCGTAAGCACTGGAATATCCTGATGACAGATAATGTCATCAAACAGGACTTGCCCTCTTATCCTTTAGTGACTTTCAGGAAAGCAAGAGCACTGAGAGACTATTTAGTCCATAGTCACCACGAAGAACTAAAACCCAAACCCAATTCAGAACCCATGAAAGGCTTTTTTCCTTGTGGACGCTGCAAGGCGTGCAAAGGGAGCAAACGCACTACTCAATACAGTATACCAGGAGTAAAAGAGCCTAAGAGAATACAAAAATTTCTCACATGCACCACGCCTTAAGTTGTGTATTGTCTGACATGTCCCTGTGGCAGAAGGTATGTTGGGAGCACGACGAATCCGGTGAAGCTAAGAATTTTAGAACACCAGAGAGCTATTCAGAACGCAGATGTGAGCTACCCTGTGGCTAGACATTTTGACAAAGAGCATGCACGCAACAGGGATCTGTTAGCCTATTTCTGTTTAGATTCTGTCCCGGTTAACACAAGAGGTGGGGATAGACTACAAAAGCTTAGGCGACTGGAATCGCGTTATATTATAGACCTGCAAAGCAAAACGCCAATGGGATTAAATATGCATGAGGACTTAGCTGTCCATTTAGTATGATTGATGACTGATATGTACTGACAATATCTGATTAACTACATCATTGCTTCTGTTTCCTTATATTTTTGAATTCCATTTACAATTGATTACAATGTATATAATTTTTGATATCATTAGGGGATGTATATACCTTTACGTTTAGCTACATTGAAAGGATTATGCCCATTCAGGGCAAGATAGAGTAACGATGTGCACAGGTCTGATATTTGCATTATGTGATAACATGCCCATACAGAGCGTTATGAACACAAATCAATTGAAGGATGATTTATAATTGTCGGATGTGTCTATTTTACGAATTGTGCAATATAGATATATTGCGTTTTCATACATATTGCCATATCTTATAAGATATAGACCCGTTCCAAGATGGCGGACATTGATTTACTCTGTGTCCTACTACTATGTTTAGTATTAATGAAACGTAAAGGTTTAAATGGATGATGTTTGTTGTGGCTCTCCGTCTCATAACTGAGGAAGGCCGAGTGCCGAAAGCGCGTTCTTTGAGAAATAAATATTTGTGAACCTACCTTGGAGTGCTGCATCCTATTTCCCGTGGGACTGCGGGGAGGGACCTTTGAGCTGATATTGTTGTCGGGTGCACCCCCGACTGGCAGGCACCCGCCAAGGAGTGCAACAGGCAGGTGCGAGTGGAGCCTCAATATATATATATATATATATATATATATATATATATATATATATATATATATATATATATATATATTGGAAGGCGCCAACCCCATCGGGGAATGGCGTCGTTAGTGGCAGCCAAAGGGCCGACCCGGAGCCGGGTCACTTCCGGTGTGCGTGACCCGGAAGTGAGCGTCGCGTCAGGACCAATGGGAACAAAGGTCGAGGTACGCCCCGGAAGTGTTAGTAGGGCGCGAGGCTTAAAAGCCCGCGACCAGCCTAGAGGCCCCCTCTTTGTCCGCTGATCATCCAGGAGTCGGACGTCTCCAAGAGAAGACATCGTGGGAGCATCGCGTTGGAGTGTACAGCGAGAGTTACCCCGACTCGTGGTTTAGGTTAGCGGGCCTTGCAGTGTGTGCTAGATTTCCTTACAGCCTTTTACAGCCTTTCGTGCTTAGTTTCTGGATTTAAATATTGTTGGCAGGGGGGGGGGGGGGTTTGCTGCGGTAAATCCTCGTGTCCGGGGGGAGGGCGAGCGCTGGCGCTCGATCATCCGATTTCCTGGGGGGGCCCGGGCCCATCCGTGGCGCGGTGGGCCTAAAAAGTCGTTTGCGTCTCTCGATAAGTTTTTTAACGTTGTTTTCTTTAAGTGCAGGATGCCGTCGAAGAAGGTACCGAAGGGTAAACAACCCGCAGCCTAGAATGAGGAATTCCTTGCCTTTACGGAACTGCTGGAGTTCACAAGAGAGAAGGGCATGGATTGGGTACTAAAGAATATGAGAGACGGGGCTAAAGCAGATGCGAACTCTCAGGAGGAGAGGGGGAGAGGCAAAAGAGCGAAGCAGACCCCAGAAAAGCTTAGAAGCTCGGCAAGAGGCAAGCGGTCTAGGCCAACGGATTCACGACCAGTATCACCAGGTGAGGAGGAGGCGCCAGAGACAATCGATTCGAACTCAGGCGCAGAAAACGACCCTGATGACGCCGATGGGCAGTATGAGGCAACTAGGCCTACACAGATAGGAGGGTTCCCCATCACTGCTGTGGGGGGGTCCGGTCCGCACGGTATGTTACCGCCAGTAGTGGCACAGCCGGGTAGCGGAGTGTCGCAAGTTTGGGTTCAGCCCGGGGGGGTCGCTCAGTTACCAGGGATGCAATTATATGGGTCGCATGGTCAAGCGATAGGTAGCAGCTCGGTAAGCTCAATGTTTCCTGCTTACTCAGCTCACGGGTCCCCCTTAGCGATGACTGCTTTCTCTAATCTAGGGTGTCCAAGTCAGGGCTCAAGGGCGAATGCCGTGGGTGATGTTGCGGGTCCCTCTAATGGCCAGATGCATGGAGGGTTTGGGGGGCAACCAGCTGGTTCCCCATTATTAGCTTTCAGCCCTCTAATGTTCGGTTCTTCCTCGATGACCTTATCGCCATCCGCGGGGATAACTTGGCATGTGCCAGCAGATATGAAGGACAGGATACTCAGAGGCGAATACATAGAAGTGTTCGACCTTATCAATGCGGGGGTGGCGGCCGGAAAGCCCAAAGCCGGAAAGGAGGGAGATTACAATCAGAAGAAATCATGGGTAGAATGGTCCATGAAGAATTGGATCACGGGATTTGCAATATATGCCGCGGTTATGCTTGAGAAATATCCTGTTTTAGGCCCACAAATGATGAGCTATATATCATTGATACATGGAGCGGCAACGGAGTTTCCAGGCCAGGGGTGGCTGAAATACGATAAAATGTTCAGGCAGATGAAGGCAGTTCACCCGGGTATAGCATGGGACCAACGGGAGATTAATTTGTGGCATACAGTCTTTTATTCCACCCCTTCAACGCCTACCCCAGTACCCTCAACTCAGAGCCAGTCCTTTCGGACTGACAAAGGGGTCGGTGAGAAAAAACAGGCCTGCTGGCAGTTTAATAGAAATGAGTGTACCAGGGGGGTCTCGTGTAAATTCAAACACTGCTGTTCCTACTGCGGGGGTACCTCTCATCCCGAGATTAGGTGTTTTAAGAAAACCGGTAACCCCAAAGAACAAGCCAGCCACAGTGCCCCAAAAGGAAAGCCAGCTAAGACCCCCGACAAAACTACCAACTCCAATTAAACGGCATGTCCTGACACACCTCCTCAGTAAATACGATAATCTTGGGGAGGCTCAATTCCTACTGCAGGGTTTTACAATTGGCTTTCGTATCCCGTCTTCAGCCCCACCTTCCAATGTCCCACCTCGCAATCAGAGCTCAGTGTTACGAAATATGGAGGCAGCTCGAGAGAAGATCATGAAGGAGGTAGCATTGGGGCGGGTTGGGGGCCCTTTCACAGAACCACCTACCCATAATCTGGTTTGCTCCCCTTTGGGTCTAGTTCCGAAAAAGGAGGAGGGTAAATTCCGTCTGATCCATAATCTGTCGAGTCCCCCAGGGCTCTCAGTGAACGATAAGTTAGACCCGGATCTGTGCTCAGTGAAGTATACCAAATTTGACACGGCTATTGAGAAATTGCAGGCATTTGGGGAGGGAGCTCTAATGGCTAAAGCCGATATTGAATCAGCCTTTCGATTACTGCCCGTGCACCCGGACGACACCAGGTTCTTGGGCTTCACATTTGACGGTAACTATTTTTTGGATTTGTGCATGCCTATGGGGTGTTCTATTGCCTGTGCAGTTTTCGAGACTTTCGCAAGGTTCCTAGAATGGGCGGTCGAGCAGTTTCTGGCCTCGGACAACTCACATGCTGTAGTCCACTACCTGGACGATTTTCTGTTCATGGGTCCCGAGGGTTCCCAGTCGTGCAGGAAGGCCCTGCTGGGCTTCCAGCGCTTGGCTGAGGCGCTCGGAGTACCTTTGGCGGCGGAAAAAACCGAAGGCCCGACCACGTGTTTGACCTTCCTGGGCATAGAGATTGATACGACAGCAGGAGTGTGCAGGCTGCCAAAAGTCAAGGTCGATGCCTTTAGGGCCGCTATTGATGGCTGCCTGGGGGCAAGGAAGGTAACCTTACATCAGCTACAAGTTCTTCTGGGTCAACTGAACTTTTCTCTGCGGGTCATTCCTATGGGCAGGGCCTTCTCCAGGAGTATAGCGAGGGCGATGTCTGGACTGCGGGCCAAACACCACAGAGTGAGGCTCTCAGCCGAAGTTAGAGAGGATCTTATGATTTGGAGAAGTTTTTTGAGGGACTTCAATGGCACGGTATTGTGGCGAGCAGCCTGTTCTTCTAATACGGATCTCGAGCTGTTCACCGACGCTGCAGGTAGTATTGGTTTCGGAGCTATATTCGGTCAAAAATGGTGTATGCAGTGCTGGCCAGATGACTGGATCGAGCGAGGCCTGACTACTAACATTTCCTTCCTTGAACTTTTTCCCATAGTGGTAGCTTTGCACTTGTGGGGAGATCTGCTGGCAAACAAGAGTATAGTATTCTGGTCGGACAATATGTCCGTAGTCATGGTGATTAATAGCCAGAGGGCCACCTGTACTTGGGTACTCAGGTTGTTGAAAGAATTGGTTTTGCAATGCCTGAGCCATAATGTCCAATTCACTGCGAAACATGTTCCAGGTGTAGAAAACAAAGCGGCTGATGCATTGTCTCGTTTTAAGTTAACAGAGTTCCGGGAGCATTGGCCCCAGGCGGAGACGTCAATGTCAGCCTTCCCAGCGGAGCTATGGAAGTTTGGTGCCCCACAGCCCCCGAGTTGATATCTGCATCCTTGGCTCCAAGGACTATGAGTATGTATCAGAGGTCATGGGAGTCGTATATGGCATACCTGAGGGGGGTGGGCGTAGCGGACATCTTTGCCCCCCAGAGTGTATTAGGCTTCATCGTGCAGCAGAAAGAGCAAGGGAAGTCGGTAGCTTTCATGAAAAGGCAGTTGTCGGCGTTAGCATTTTATGCGGGTCTACGGGGGTGTCTGATCCGACAAAAGATCAGAGAGTTAGAAGAGCAATGCGAGGTTGGGAGCACCTAGCGCCCGGGGAAAAAGATTGTAGGAGTCCGATAGACGTAGAAAAACTGATAAGAATCTTAGGAGCTCTCCCTTTCGTTTGTTTCTCCCAGTATGAGACACAATTGTTCCGGGTGGCCTATACCTTAGCCTTTTGTGGGGCGCTGCGAATTTCAGAATTACTCCCGGCGTCTAAATCGGATAAGGAAGGGGGTCTGAGGTGCTCGGATATAATCGAGTCCAAAGGTGTCCTGCGGCTAAGGGTGCGGAGATCGAAAACGGATCCGCTGGGTAGAGGTACCTGGTTACAACTGGGTAGAGTAGAGGGTGAGCCCTTCTGTCCGGTCAATTTGCTGAGGGTATTTCTCCAAGTCAGGCCCCAGGGAACCGATGATAGACTCTTGATTCATGAGAATGGGTTACCCCTTACCAGGTTCCAGTTCACTCGAGTAGTAAAAATGGCCTTGGCACGGATCGGAGTGGATCCGGCCGAATTTACATCACATTCGTTTAGAATTGGAGCAGGGACAACGGCTGCTGGCCTAGGCCTACCCGAACAGGTAATCAAAAGGTTGGGTCGCTGGAAATCATCTTGTTATGAACGTTATATCCGCCCGCAATTAATCTGACGTATCTTTCGCTTGCTTTCCTTTTGTGAGAATTGGCTGCCTGTATCTCTTCACATTTACTCTTCATATTTACTTTAGGTACCTCCCCTAAGAGAACCCAAATCTGTTGGTGCGGCCACTCCTTCATTCACAGGGCCGGGGCGCACTTCGAAAAGACACTCAGGGACAGGGTGACCATGATGCGAGGTTGTGACCATCATTGGGTGGGGATAGGCGGGCAGCGCCTGGCGGACGTCCCGAGGGATGTAAAAGCGGCTTTGGCAAAAGGCATGCCTTCGCCAGATGTATTCGTGTTGCACTGCGGAGGCAACAACATGATTCCAGGCGGGAGGAGAGAAGTGAAGGAGTCCCTGTTTTCTACCCTAGCAGCAATCAAAAACATTTTCCCAGAAGCTATAGTACTGTGGTCGGAAGTTATCCTGAGACTCGTGTGGGCTCGGGGCGCACCCATGAAGGCAATAAACAGATCTGTCAAAAGACTGAATCAATCGGTGGCGGAAATCCTGAAAAAATCGAGTATTAAAGCGATTCGCCATAAATTAATTCAGGCAGAAAGGCCGGAGCTATATGCAAAGGACGGAGTCCACCTGTCGGAGGCGGGTATGGAAATATTTATAGAAACAGTCCTAGGAGCCGTCTCCGAAGCTCTTGAGCGCAGGGGGGGGAGGTCGAGTCCGCCAGTAAGCTCCTCGTCCTGTGGCGGGGTTCCGGACAAGAATACCACGGGAACTTCTTGTCTAGAGACAGTTAACTCTGAACAGGTTTGCTAAATCAGTATGGACTCTGGGCTGGCGGGAGAGTTGGGGCCGACCTGCTGGTGGCCTTGGCTTTTCAGCCCTACCCCAGAGGCCGCTGGTTGCCCAAGTGGGCGCTTTCCTCACCTGCGGCTCTGTTGACCAGAAGGGGGTTAACGTTATGGGGCAGGTGATCTGGATTGTGGCCTGCTGGCGCAACCCTGAAGTCAAATAAAAGGCCCAGTGGAATGGGCGGTGAATGTATATATTGTATTATAAGTGCAAGTTTATTCTTAAATACTAATACTGTATTTGAATATGTACGAATAAATAAAGAGATTGGTGGGTCAATGAGGTAATTGACCTGAGAACTTAAATTTTAATAAACAAGCAGCACACTGCAGAAAATCAAGTATGACTCCAGAGTTTGATGTGGGGTTGGGTCCTTGTAAAGCATGCAGTGTGGCGGGGGGAGAATGCACTTTGTCTGCCATCTATGGAAGGCGCCAACCCCATCGGGGAATGGCGTCGTTAGTGGCAGCCAAAGGGCCGACCCGGAGCCGGGTCACTTCCGGTGTGCGTGACCCGGAAGTGAGCGTCGCGTCAGGACCAATGGGAACAAAGGTCGAGGTACGCCCCGGAAGTGTTAGTAGGGCGCGAGGCTTAAAAGCCCGCGACCAGCCTAGAGGCCCCCTCTTTGTCCGCTGATCATCCAGGAGTCGGACGTCTCCAAGAGAAGACACCCACCCACCCATCCCTATTAATAAGGATTCAATTAGGGCAATAGCGGGGTTCCGGACAAGAATACCACGGGAACTTCTTGTCTAGAGACAGTTAACTCTGAACAGGTTTGCTAAATCAGTATGGACTCTGGGCTGGCGGGAGAGTTGGGGCCGACCTGCTGGTGGCCTTGGCTTTTCAGCCCTACCCCAGAGGCCGCTGGTTGCCCAAGTGGGCGCTTTCCTCACCTGCGGCTCTGTTGACCAGAAGGGGGTTAACGTTATGGGGCAGGTGATCTGGATTGTGGCCTGCTGGCGCAACCCTGAAGTCAAATAAAAGGCCCAGTGGAATGGGCGGTGAATGTATATATTGTATTATAAGTGCAAGTTTATTCTTAAATACTAATACTGTATTTGAATATGTACGAATAAATAAAGAGATTGGTGGGTCAATGAGGTAATTGACCTGAGAACTTAAATTTTAATAAACAAGCAGCACACTGCAGAAAATCAAGTATGACTCCAGAGTTTGATGTGGGGTTGGGTCCTTGTAAAGCATGCAGTGTGGCGGGGGGAGAATGCACTTTGTCTGCCATCTAATATATATTTATATTTATATATATATATTTATATATATATATATATATATATATATATATATATATATATATATATATATATATATATATATATATATTACCTACTGGCGGTCGCCAGTAGGTATATATAGTTAGGATTTTTTCCCTATGGGATTTCTGAAAATTCTATGTCTAATAACTTTGGCGTTTGTGGACGGAATCGGCTGAAATTTTCAGGAAAATGGCACATTTTGTTTCCGAGCAGCTCCTGGAAATTTGGGGGGGTTTCGTCAAGGGGGGGCTGAGAAAAAAGGGGGGTCCCAAAACACGTTTTTAACATTGAGTTTTCCATAGGGCGGTTGGACTCACTTTTAGCTCGAACGGCTGAATGGATTTGCACGAAACTTGGCAAAATTGTAGGGACTGTTAGCCCGATGTGCCTTTGCTAGGTCTCAATATATGTGCTTCAGTGGATTTTGAGAAATTAACGTTTAAATCAAGATATATATCTGTAACAGCGCTCCGGGCAGCGATCCGGTTCGCGTACTTTTCGCTTATCGGAACTTTGCGAAGCGAAGCTGATTGGCTCTCCGGTGTCTGTCAACATTCTAAACAGTCCGGTGCGGCCGCCATCTTGTCTCTCGGTAGGATCGAGAGACAAGAGGAGGCCAAAACAAAGGAGGAAATGAAGGAAAGGGGGCAAGGTAGACTCCTTCTGACCCCCTAGGATTGATGAGGGGATATTATAGAGCCACGCTGGGCCCCCAAAAAAAAAAAAAAATCCGTTTTTTTCGCCGTAGAGACGCGTCTTGGTACGCGAACCGGGCAGCTAACCGGGAAGCTAACCGGCAGTGTAACGGGAGTCTGACGAGTAGCTGATTGGCTGTCAACATTGTAAACAGTTCGGAGCGGCCGCCATCTTGTCTCTCGGTAGGATCGAGAGACAAGAGGAGGTCAAAACAAAGGGGGAAATGAAGGAAAGGGGCAAGGTAGACCCCTTCTGACCCCCTAGGATTGATGAGGGGATATTATAGAGCCACGCTGGGCCCAAAAAAAAAATTCCGATTTTTTCGCCGTAAAGACGCGTCTTGGTACGCGAACCGGGCAGCTAACCGGCAGTGTAACGGGAGTCTGAGGAGAAGCTGATTGGCTGTTATCATTGTAAACAGTCTGGAGCGGCCGCCATCTTGTCTCTCTGTGGGATCGAGAGACAAGAGGTGGAAAAAAAAAAGGTGTAAATGAATGAAAGGGGTAAGGCAGACCCCTCCTGAACCCCTAGGATTGATGAGGGGGCTATTAAAGTTCCCTGGGGGGTGAAAAAAAAAATGCGATTTTTCGCGGTAAAGGTGCTTCCTGGTACGTTAACCGGGCAGCTAACCGGCAGCGTAACGGGAGTCCGACATATTGTGTTTTTTGAACGTTTGTGATATGTGCACGTGTGGATTTTGTCTAATTAAGGTTAAAAAAATATATATATATCTTTAAGCGTGTTTTGGCGCGCTTACGTTTTGGGTTTGGTTTGCGCTGCAGAGACGATACGTCACGGTTATGCGATGCATCATGAGGCGTCTCACGGGCTACGTGATATGTCACTTAAGAAAGAATATATTTTACAGCTATAGATATTAGCTTTTAAAAAAACAATGAAATTCACAGAAAAAACCATAGGTTATAGACCATATATAGTTAGGAATTTGCATTTACAAAACCTTGAAAATTCACTGAAAAAACCATAGGTTATAGACCATATATAGTTAGGGATTAGCATTTAAAAAACCTTATTTTATTTGCACAAAACCATTGAAATTCCATATATAGTTAGTTGCACTAACTATATATCGCGGACCCGCAATCCACTGCTAATGATGTCACATATTACATCATTCATGACATGGTCGGTGACATCACTGATGACATCACTGATGACATCTCAAATGACATCACTGATGACATCACTGATGACATCTCAAATGACATCACTGATGACATCACTGACATCTCATTTGACATTACTGATTACATCACTGATGATATCATTTATGTGATAATACATCTTCAGACTCTAATATAACCTTAGATACACTCAGTGTAAACAGGCACTCACAGACTGTCACACATCCATGGAGTTACTCACACACCTAGTCAGTCATGCAAAGAATCAATCACACGTCCATTTCCTCAACTATACAGTTATACACACCTTACTTATTCAAACATATACTAACACATATTTACTCTCTATACAATCCTTGATACAAGTTCACAATGATTCATACAGCCACTCTCACATTCACTGGCTCTTATGTTCAGTTATTTATATATGTCAACTCTCACATGGAGTGTGTTTTACATATGTACTTACTTTGACATGTAGAACTGAGATATCCATTCACTCACCAATATACTCATGCACACAGTCAACTGTCCATACAGCTGTTTCTACATGCACTTTTGAAGCCATACACCTAGGGAATCAACTGCTCACACATCTATGCATAGAGTTATACACCTCCCAGCCACCCACACACATACTCAGTCTCCCATACAAATACTTGGGCAACCATTCAATAACCCATATAGTTACTGATATAGCTACTGATTTAAACATGCAGCAGTTTACAGAAGAACATAAATAATGATTGGCAAATTAAGACACTTTAATCACTAACCCATGCACTCAGTGAGACACATTTAATCATTCTCTCATACAGTCAGTCATGCACCTACTAAATCCTTCATCCAGACACTTATACATCCACTCATTCTTCAATATGTAAGACATATTTTAACTTTACAGAAACATACAGTCACTGGGTGTTGTCATCAGTGATGTCATCAGTGATGCCATTTGAGATGTCATCAGTGATGTCACTGACCATGTCATGAATGATGTAATATGTGACATCATTAGCAGTGGATTGCGGGTCCGCGATATATAGTTAGTGCAACTAACTATATATGGAATTTCAATGGTTTTGTGCAAATAAAATAAGGTTTTTTAAATGCTAATCCCTAACTATATATGGTCTATAACCTATGGTTTTTTCAGTGAATTTTCAAGGTTTTGTAAATGCAAATTCCTAACTATAACCTATGGTTTTTTCTGTGAATATATATATATATATATATATATATATATATATATATATATATATATATATATATATATATATATATATATATATAAATAACATCACTGATGACATCATCCTTGTGATAGAGTGGCAGACCTCCTCTCCCCCTAATATAACCTTTGATATACACACTCAAAAATACAAACTAACATTTTCAAAACAATGGACATACCAATACCAGTTACAACATACCTATTCAGTAATTCCAAAATATACACACACATCCGCTCATTCACCCACAGTCCCTATACAGTCACTCATACATGTACTCACTCATCATATATACTCAGACACCTATACATCCTGTTACACACCGCCACTCATCCATAGAGTTACTCACACATATAGTCACACATGCAGAGTATCAAACATCTATTTACTTTCATATACAGTTATACACACTACCACACTTAAATTCTACAGAAACGTACACATGCTTACTCTCTTAAAAAATCACTTATAGAAACACCTACTTATTTGTACAGGAACTCTTCCAATCTCTCACTCTCAAATATACACGCTTATATAAAACAATACTCACATATACTAGTTTAAAACATGCAGTTACTCAAAAAGACACTATTGAGACAGTCATTCACTACTCACTAACACACCCATACACACACTCATCCTCCTATACAGTCCTGCACACATGCTGTCTTCAACACATACAAACAGTGACCCACTCATTCATGCATCTATGCACTAAGTAATACCCCCACCGAACCATACAGACACTCAGACACTCATACTGATACTCAAAAAAACAACTAATAACCCATATAGATACTCATGTAGCTACTCACCAACCTATGCAGCCACTTATACACAATGTGAGAGTCTGATAAAGATTTTTACATATTTAAAGATTACTCACTAACACATGTATTCACTAAGATACACTACAGTCAGTTATACAATCAATTTTGCAAAACAAATCATCCATTTAGACACTATATATACCCATGTATTCTTCCATCGACCTTAAGATATACATATATGAAACATATTTAATTTTCAGAAAAACAAACATTCACTGGATGATGTCATCAGTGATGTTATTTGAGATGTCATCAGTGATGTCATGAGTGATGTCACTGACCATGTCATGAGTGATGTACTATGTGACGTCATCAGCAGTGCATTGCGGGCGCACAAGTTATAGTTAGCTGAACTAACTATAACGGGGGATATGAGTGAAATGTCCAACTAACTATAACACCCCTAAAACCTATGTTTTTTCAGTGAATTTCTAAGGTTTTTTAAATGCTAATTTCTAACTATACCGTGCCTGAAACCAATGTTTTTTCAGTGAATTTCAAAGGTTTTTTAAATGCTAACTTCTAACTATAACGTGCCGGAAACCTATGGTTTTTTCAGTGAAAATATATATATTTATTACACTATGTATACATGTGAAAATGTCTCAGTCCGCCTGTTTGCCTCGGTTGCACGGAAAAAATGGGTGGAACTGACGTCAGCACCCCGACGAGGTCCTCTTATGGCTCCGATAACATCATACAGTGTCGCGTGCGGAGACGTGCTATTATGACGTCCTCCTCGACGTGGGAGAGCTAGGAAATAATTTCCGTGCAATGCCAGTGCAGAGGACATTCAGTGTTCAGGCTAGTCCTTTGGGAGCAACTGTTTATGTTGCCACTCCAGAAACCAAAACCAGTGATCCGAGGGCAGCTGCCCTGCAGATGGCTCACGAGATTGGGTGCCCAGTCGTGTGCACCGGCGGGGCAGCAAAGTGACAAGCACCACAACCCACAAAAAAGGTAACAAGGGCACTGAATAACACAGGACCTTCTCTTAGTATCTAGCAGGAACAACGAAGTTAAAATGCCCTAGTATCAAAATGTAAAATTAGTGCTACAACGGTCTTCAAGAGGACCTGCGATGCCGCTTCTGCCTCCCGTACCCTGGAGGCGGCACATGGGTCAGGCAGTACGGTCATACTGTGGTGGGACGCACACTCGTTGACCTCTCATGGCACTGCTCCACACTTCAGGGAGGACGCTTTCTATTAGCTATGCTTTCTGATGCTGTGTCACGCTGGCCCCGTCCAACAACAGAACTCCTTTAGATCCAAACAGACTCTTCCACTCTCTCGCCAGAATTTAAACAAGCCCACGCGGACACTTTCACAATACAACAGCCGGGAATGCACTTATTGGTAAAAAAAAACATATTCTTTCCTCCTAATTAATCAAATAAACGTCTCACTGAAGATCAGGGGCCAGCTTTGATCGGAAAACAACTGTTACAACAACTTTTTTACTTTGCAATACCATTACAACGCATGCATTACCACACATGCGTTGTACATCGCAAAGTCATTACTATGCATTTTTTTAGAACACATGCAGCCATATTCATCAACATGAATTGCGCTCGCAAATGGCCAGATTCTGAGAATCTGGCCGTTTGCGAGTGCGATTTTTGCATTTGGGATTCATCATCCCAAATGCAAAAATCGCTATTACCGAAATCGCATATTTGCGAGGAATTGGATTTAAGGAATCTCTAATAGAGATTCCTTAAATCCAATTCATCACCCAATTTGAAATTGCGAATTCGCAATATTTGGTCGCAATTTACCACAAAATCTGACTTCGTGGTAAATTGGGAAAAAAGAGTAAAAAGCACTTTAGTGCATTTTTTTCTTTTGCATGTTACACACACACACATGTCCTCTGGACATGTGTGTGTGCAACACCTGTTCAAATGTGCATTTGAGGGGTGCTACAGGGTGTCCTTTGGACACCCCTGGCACCCTTCAAATCGCAATCTTCTTTGCGATTAGCAAATTGCCCATAGGAATGAATGGGGTGTTTTTCCTTATTTGCGATTAGCAATTTGCTAATCGCAAATAAGGAATCAGTAGGAATCGCAATAAATTTTGCTAATCCTACATGAATCCCGTTTTGCGAGTCCTTAATAGCGAATCGCTATAATTCGCTATTAGGGCCTCGCAAAACGGGAGATTGATGAATATGGCTGATGGTCATTTACCACACATGCCTTTTGTTGTAAAGGTATGTATGGTAAATGACCATGCGTTCTAAAAAACATGTAGATGATCCACGTTGTTGTAAGGAAACAGAGGCTTTTCCTTTTCCTCACAACGACGTGCACCGCCCCTCAGAGAACGTGAAGCAGGAACCATGAGGAGAGATGAACCACGAGGAGTGAAAGGTAAGGGGGATTGGGCATGGGGTGGGGGTTTATTTTCTAGGGTTCAGGGTAGCACAGTGGAGTTTGGGTAGTGTAGGGGGTCTTGCAGGGGGTAGTGTTTTAGGGTTTAGGGTAGTGTCGTGGTGTTTGAGTAGTGTAGGGGGTCGTGCTGGGGTAGTGTTTTAGGGTTTAGGGTAGTGCAGTAGTGTAGGGGTCATGCTGGCGGTAGTATTTTACAGCCTGATTCATGAACGGGCCATTTTGCGAGGCTCAAATAGCGAATCATAAGGAATCGCTATTTGAGACTCGCAAAACGGTATTCATGTAGGAATCGCAATATTAATTGCGATTCCCACTGATTCCTTATTTGCGATTAGCTAATTGCTAATCGCAAATAAGGAATAACTCCCCATGCATTCCTATGGGCCAAAAGGCCCATAGGAATGCATGGGGATTCATTCCTCATTTGCGATTAGCAATTAGCTAATCGCAAATGAGATTGCGAGTACAAGGGTGCCAGGGGTGTCCAAAGCACACCCTTTAGCACCCCTGCAATGGAAATTAACACAGGTGTTGCACACACACATGTCCAAAGGACATGTGTGTGTGTAACGTGCAACTCAGAAAAATGCATTTAAAAGCATTTTTCTATGTTTTCGCAATTTACCACGAGGTTTGACCTCGCGGTAAATTGCGGCCCGAAATTGCGATTTCGCAATTGTAAAATGGATGATGAATTACATTTAAGGAATCTCAAATAGAGATTCCTTAAATGTAAATCCTCGCAAATATGCGAATTAGCAAATAGCGATTTTTGCATTTGGGATGTTGAATCCCAAATGCAAAAATCGCACTCGCAAAGGGCCAGATTCTCAGAATCTGGCCCTTTGCGAGCGCTATTTTCATTGATGAATCGGGCGGTTAGGGTTTAGGGTAGTGCAGTTGTGTATGGGGAGTGCAGGGGGTCAAGCTGGGGTAATGTTTTAAGGTTTAGGGTAGTGCAGTGGTGTTTGGGTAGTGTAGGGGGTCGTGCTAGGAGTAGATTTAGGGTTTAGGGTAGTGCAGTGGTCTTTAGGTAGTGTAAGGAGTCATGCTGGGGGTAGTGCTTTAGGGTTTAGGGTAGTGCAGTGGTGTTTGGGTAGTGTAGGGGTTCATGCTGGGGGTAGTGTTTTAGGGTTTAGCGTATGTCAGTGGTGTTTGGGTAGTGTAGGGGGTTGTGCTGGGGGTAGATTTAGGGTGTAGGGTATGGCTTTGGTGTTTGGGTAGTGTGGGGAGGTCATGCTGGGGGTAGATTTAGGGTTTAGGGTAGTGCAGTCATGTTTGTGTTGTGAGGGGTTCGTGCTGGGGTAGTGTTTTAGGGTTTAGAGTATTGCAGTGGTGTTTGTATAGTGTAGGGGGGTTTAGGGTAGTAACGTGGTGTTTGTGTAGTGTAGGGGTCATGCTGGAGGTAGTGTTTCAGTGTTTAGGGTAGTGCAGTGGTGTTTGAGTAGTGTAGGGGGTCCTGTTTTAGGGTATAGGGTAGTGCAGTGGTGTTTGGGTAGTGTAAGGGGTCATACTGGGGTTAGTATTTAAGGGTTTAGGGTAGTCCAGTGGTGTTTGGGTAGTATAGGGGGTTGTGCTGGGGACAGTGTTTTAGGGTTTAGGGTAGTGCAGTGGTGTTTGTGTAGTGTGGGATGTCATGATGGGGGAAGATTTTGGTTTTAGTGTAGTGCATCAGTGTTTGGATAGTGTCGGGAGTCATGCTAGGGTAGTGTTTAGGGTCTAGGGGAGTCCTGTGGTCTCCGTGTAGTGTGGGGAGTCATGCTGGGGGTAGTGTTTTAGGGTTTAGGGTAGTGCAGTGGTGTTTGGGTAGTGTAGGAGTGGTGCTGGTAGTGTTTTGGGTTTACGGTAGTGCAGTCGTGTTTGTGTAGTGGTGGGGGTTCGTGCTGGGGGTAGTGTTTTAGGGTTTAGTGTAGTGCAGTTGTGTTTGTGTAGTGTAGGGGGTAGTGGTTTAGGGTTTAGGGTAGTGCAGTGGTGTTTGTGTACTGTAGGGAGGTGATGTTGGGTTCTAGTGTTTTAGGGTTTAGGGTAGTACAATGGTGTTTGTGTAGTGTTGGGGGTCTTGTTTTAGGGTTTAGGGTTGTGTAGTAGTGTTTGGGGGATTGTGCTGGGGGTAGTGTTTTTAGGGTTAGGATAGTGCACTTGTTTGGGTAGTGAAGGAGTTGTGCTGGGAGTAGTGTTTTAGGGTTTAAAGTAGTGCAGTGGTGTTTGGGTAGTGTAGGGGGCAGTGCTGGGGTAGTGTTGTGGGTTTACAGTAGTGCAGTTGTGTTTGTGTATTGTAGGGGGTCGTGCTAGGGGTAGTGCTTTAGGGTTTAGGGTAGTGCAGTGGTGTTTGTGTAGTGTAGGGGGTAGTGCTTTAGGGTTTAGGGTAGTGCAGTGGTGTTTGTGTAGTGTTGGGGGTCTTGTTTAGGGTTTAGGGTTGTGTAATGGTGTTTGGGTAGTGTAGGGGACTTTGCTGGGGGTAGTGTTTTTAGGTTTAGGATAGTGCACTTGTTTGGGTAGTGAAGGGGGTCAAGCTGGGGGTAGTGTTTTAGGGTTTAGGGTAGTGCAGTGGTGTTTGGGTAGTGTATGAGGCAGTGCTGGGGTAGTGCTTTGGGTTTACAGTAGTGCAGCGGTGCTTGTGTAGTGTAAGGGGTCATGCTAGGGGTAGTGTTTTAGGATTTAGGGTAGTGCAGTGGTGTTTGTGTACTGTAGGGGGCCTTGCTGTGTTCTAGTGTTTTAGGGTTTAGGGTATTGCAGTGGTGTTTGTGTAGTGTTATCAAACCCATTATAGCCAATTTAGCAACAGTTTGCTGCCGACCAAGGCTTGATAATATGGCCCTCTCTCGTTTCACAAATAAAGCTAACACTACAGTTTTACGAGTGCAGTGTACCTGGTATATTTATTTGTTGTACTGCCACGTTCAAGTGGTGTCTATATGGAAGTGCCTACTGTGTTACTAATGCCCGATATGCCGAATAATTTCTAACGCATTCCTATGAAGGATTTGTAGATCTAGGCCTCTGTGCTTACCGTTGTATAAACCTTGCGGCCAGGCGCATACAGAAGTAGATTTCACAACTTCACTTCAACAAATCTTCTACACGTCCAAGCAGACAGCAGTGTCTAAGTTTAAGAGAGAAAGAGAAATGATGTCACAGAGAGTGAGCGAGAGAAAGAGAGAGAAAACAACATTAAAACTGTGTCGCAGAGTCTGGAGTTGAGATTTTTTTATTGAAAAGCGAGATGTAGATTTACTAGCTCCTTGCCTCACTTTATGCATGTTAAAAGTGACTCAAAAGTGGCGTAAAAAGGTTGTGGATCTGTTTGTCAGACTGTTGTAACCTATCTATTGTCACTGCTCGGAGGTAATTATAGATTTTACAGAGAAGGTGCTGTACACTACGCACTCTGGACCATGATATCAAGCCTGGGCGATAAAATTATCGCCACTTTATCGGCAGGAAAGTGTTGCTAAAGTGGCGATAATGGGTTTGATAATATGCTCTATGGAATTCCAATCGAAGCTCATGTTAGATGTCCTTCACATCTAACATCAGCTTCGATAGGAATTCAATCCTTTGATGAAATCTTTGACATACCGGTTACAGGGGACCCTAGTATATTCCCCGTCCTTATCCAAAAATGAAGTGAAAAGTACGTTTCTGACTAATAGGACCAAAAAAAGGCAAGATTTAATCCTGAGGCAGGAAACATTCCAATTTCATCAAATGTATACTGTTACTATGGGTCTTCAAGGATATCTTAAATTTGTCACTAGAAGTTACCACCGTTTTGTTCTAACCAGAATGCGGCTTGGCCTAGTGCATCATCTGATCGCATTCCCCACAATGAAAAAACATCCCTCCTCCCCGTGCCCGTGTGATGGATCTTCAAAGCAAAGCACCACGCACTTTATGGTTTTATGTAAATTATTTTTGGCATTTAGAGTTAAGTATCTTAAACCGCTCTTCCTTAAACATGTGGTATATTCCATCAAAGCTGCTATGTCCTTATTGATGGCTTTGGAAAAGACGGGGATTTGTTTTTATACGGCCTCTTTTATTCTTAGTTCAATCAGGGCCAGAAAGAGCATGGTATTCTAAAGGTTCCCTCCCTCTCGATTCTTTTTAATGGTTTTTATTTCGTACATAGCTTTGTCTAAGATGGGCAGTGCAATTTAAATAGGGTAATTTGAAATGATATCTTATTTTATGTGTCTACTGTTTACATTGAGCACTTTGCACTTCCAAATGAAGCTCATGTCTGATGTCCTTCACAGGTAACATGAGCTTCGATTGGAATTCCATAGAGCATATTATCAAACCCATTTTTGCCACTTTAGCTGCACTTTCCTGCCGTTAAAGTGGTGATAATTTAGTCGTCCAGGCTTGATAATATGTCCCTCTCTCGTTTCACAAATAACGCTAACACTACAGTTTTACCAGTGCAGTGTACCTGGTATATTTCAGTTGTTATAGTCCCGTGTTCAAGTGGTGTCTATATGGAAGTGCCTACTGCATTAGTGACAGCAGTTATGGTGACTTATTTCTAATACATTCCTATGAAGGCTTTGTAGATCTACGCTCCTGTGCTTACCTTGTATAAACAGTGCTGCTACAGGAGTTAACTATTCGACTTGAACTCTGCTTCTGTACGTAAAAGTATATTCATTAGGTTGCAGAGAATTCCATTGCTGTTGCTTGATAGGCCGTGGTTGCTTCTGAACGATGTTTGCTGAAGGAAACAAAAGGACATTTTGATTAATCATCGTAAACTGAGTTGCTTAACTATCAAAAGTGAATTTTACTGTGGGTTCCTAATATTCCGTAGTTAAGACTTTTGCAGCTCCAGCAAACAAAGGAAGATCAATAAGTTAATGGAGGCCTGGGACGGCCTTGTGACGCAGAAAAAAAAATACTATCATGGACGCCCAATTAATAATAATAGAGGCCTAAGCACTTGGCGTAGTACAGAAATACGACACCGAAATTTATGCACGCATAATTTTTAAGATTAGAGGTATATAGGAGCTTGTGACTTATAAAGAAATATTTCAATTATGTAAGTACAATTTAAAACCATTGAGGGGTAGGAAAGCCTTGTGAAGGACAAAAAAATGGAATTATATATGTACAATTTACAGTGGAGGCTGATGTTGTGACGTCTTCTCTTACCTTTGCCTCTGTCGTCTTTTGTCGTGTCTTGAAAGGCTGTGGTTTCGCTCAGTCTGGGGGGTTTTCAACAGTCTGTCTGTCACGGTCGCTGAGGCAGGCAAGAGAGAGCATGCTCACGTCAGTGCCCGCATTATATTGGAACTGGGGGGGCTGACCAAACCAAGCTCAGGGCCGTCAGTGGTAGCTGGGAT
Organism: Lissotriton vulgaris; assembly: GCF_964263255.1. Classification (NCBI taxonomy): domain Eukaryota; kingdom Metazoa; phylum Chordata; class Amphibia; order Caudata; family Salamandridae; genus Lissotriton; species Lissotriton vulgaris. The sequence goes on along the minus strand of NW_028240629.1, from coordinate 9,351 downwards.
CATGCCATTGGGTAATGTATTGGTTTGCAGGCTAAATGATAGCAACCATGCTAGGTGGTGGCATGTGGGTAGTGTGGGCGGGCGTGCACCGCGCATGTGGAAGTATGAGTGTGTGCACTAACAATTAACAACAGAGAAAGATGGGGGCAGTGTTACAATGTACGCAGAGGCAGGCCCAGAATCGGATCTGCAATGAGTCAGCACTTCTAATCATTCCCCTTAGCGTGCCCTGAGCTCTAATTTGTCACTGAGAGGGTGATCGCACCATAGTTTGTACTGCTTATCATACTCAGCGTGTACCTGCGCTGACGTTACGTGTCACATTAAAGCTTCGGTGTGATGTCATGTACGACGTTCTGTATGCGAAAGGGGGAAATGTTTCTACTTGGTTTTAAACATGTATGTATTTAATGTACATACTAAAGGCAGACATTTGGGATAACTATGATTTTTTAAATACTTGTAATAATCATATATTTTTTTTTAAAGAATTATACACATCGCAGTAGAACATCATGCGTACTCGTATTGGAAGAGCTGCGCAAGCGCATCATAAGCGTACGCAAAGCCATGTGACTTTAAAAGGAGAGAATTTGATTGGTTCATAACTTTTCCTATTGCGACTGTTAAAAGTTCCGTCCCATAATAATTATTCAACTTTAAATTTCTAAGAAGAAGCATTTGTTCTGAGAATCTTATCAAATAGAAGGAAGATCACCATAATAAGGACAATGGAGTCATCTTCCAGCAGTTCTTGAGAGGGAAATTTTATTCCTGAAGAACGTCCGAAGAAGAAGAGTAAAGAAGCTCTAATTTGGAAGTTTTTTCACTTTTCCAGAAGGTCAAAAAAAGGTTAATGCTCCAAAAGTAACCTGTAAAATTTGCGAAACAACTCTTTCAAGGGGTGATCCATGTAAAAAATACTCCTTTGGCACAGCAAATATGGTGCGACGGTATACAACTGTTACCACGGATTTTTAACAACGCATACCATTACCACGCATACATTTATAACGCAAGTCATTTTACAACGCATACCTTTACATCGCAATACACTACAACGCACATACTATTACAACGCATACCATTACAACGTAAGTATTATTATTGGTAAGTTTATTATCTATTTTTTATAAAGGGCTGGGTATTGGTTTTGGGGTACAGGGGTATTTTTAGGTTTTAGGGCTGGGTATGGGTTTTGGGGTACAGGGGTACTTTTTGGGTTTTAGGGCTGGGTATGGGTTTTGGGGTACAGGGGTATTTTTAGGTTTTAGGGCTGGGTATGGGTTTTGGGGTACAGGGGTATTTTTAGGTTTTAGGGCTGGGTTTGGGTTTTGGGGTACAGGGGTATTTTTAGGTTTTAGGGCTGGGTATGGGTTTTGGGGTACAGGGGTATTTTTAGGTTTTAGGGCTGGGTTTGGGTTTTGGGGTACAGGGGTATTTTTAGGTTTTAGGGCTGGGTTTGGGTTTTGGGGTACAGGGGTATTTTTGGGTTTTAGGGCTGGGTATGGGTTTTGGGGTACAGGGGTATTTTTAGGTTTTAGGGCTGGGTATGGGTTTTGGGGTACAGGGGTATTTTTAGGTTTTGGGTCTGGGTATGGGTTTTGGGGTACAGGGGTATTTTTAGGTTTTAGGGCTGGGTATGGGTTTTGGGGTACAGGGGTATTTTTAGGTTTTAGGGCTGGGTATGGGTTTTGGGGTACAGAGGTATTTTTAATATATATTTGCAAATATTACAATTAAAATTAATTTCATTAATATAATTATTTAATGATTAAATAATGAATAATAAAACTAAATATTACACAAATAATTATTTAATATATAATAATGAATAATTAAATTAAATATTATAAAAATAATTAAAAAAAATATATATATACTTACCTATACTTACGTTGTAATGGTATGCGTTGTAATAGTATGTGCGTTGTAGTGTATTGCGTTGTAAGGGTATCCGTTGTAACATGACCTGCGTTGTAAAAAATCCGTGGTAATGGTATGCGTGCTGAAAGTACGCGTGGTAACGTCATATATCCGCCTGAATTTGAAGTCCAAATTATTTATGATACTTGCTTCTTTAAGAAGAGACTTCAATTCTTAATTCACTATCCACCCATTAATAGGTCCCGGGAGGATGCTTCCTTTCTTCATGCTCCAGTTCTGAATTAACAATATTTAGGCAGTTTCCAGACAGGCCCAGAACATTGGTAGGGGGACATACTTCTGCACCAGCATCTCTTCTGATGGCAACTCCTGAGTTGATCTAGGGTGATTGGGATGTGCAGCAACATAGGAGCATTTAGGACAAGGTTCTGACAGGCGGGCCACCACATATAGCTCTTTCACTCTTCCCCTTGGGGAGGCATTGAAGGAAGACACTTTCAGTGTCTCCATACTGCTTTACCTTCTCTGTCCCATAATCATCTAGCGATGTTTTGTGGTATTTTTCCTGCCCTTTACAAGGTGGACACTTTACCATTAGTTACTATGAGGAGATTATTAATTAAATATGACTACGATCTTACAAACCCTCCTGTTGGCACATTTTTGACATTAATAGATGTTTTGATTGTGTAGGTAAATGATGCAAAATCATTCATCAAAACTTGTGGCCCCACAAGTACTAAGTCGAAGTCCTATCGATTAGCTGGGGTCAAAGTCGAGCATCTCAAGGCCCTGATTACAAGTTGGGAGGTTAATTCCATATTGTCCATAAATCCTGGTTTCATAAGGGCCGAAATTTCAAGTTTGGTCTTATTTAATGCATCCAATAATTACCAGATGTATTAAATAGCCCAACATTTGTTACATTTTGGCAGATCACCTGCCAATATCTAACAGGGGAAATGTGTACATTATGTACCCATACCATGCAAAATTTTGTGGTGTTAAACACCAAAATCTGCATGTTATCCCCCAATAACTTGTGATAGGTGCTATCTATAGCACCTAATAAATAACAAACCCCTAGGTATTGTTATTTACCAAGTGGGATAAACAGCACCTTTACTCATAATCAGGCACTAAGACCTTCAACTATTTTGGAATATTATTTCACTCCACACTAAAACATCCCCCTCTTCTAACCTTACAATCACAACATCTCAATAGATCTACTGAGGAGTATATCGATTTGCACATAGGCTGTGCCAAAAACGGATAAGAGAAATTATAACAATCTATAGGCGCAAGAGTGTTGCAGTAGGAATGTATGAGGTGGGTGTGTGGGGTCACTGTAACACTGCCATTTTGCAGCAAACTGAGAATAAATTAAACGGTAGATTACTTGCAGTCTCCAAAAGAACAGCGACCTTTATTTGTCATAATGAACTAGGGTTAGAATACTTGGTAGATATTAGTTTAGTGCCTTTGTTAATCAGTATAAATAATTGGTACAATTTGGAGGAGGGTTTGTTAGGACCTTTGTTGTGATTGCCTTGCTCTTGATAACCGGGAGAGGATTCCCTGCTTCACCCATGTGAGAAAGACCTTTATTCATCTGCGTATACCAAGATTTTATTTTAACTCCCCAGTCAATAGTCCCTATCTGCAAAGCAATGGTGAAACAATTGCACTATAATTGTATACAAGGCAGTGGCAGGAAAAGCCCCATACCATGAAAGGGATGTAATTTTTGCAAATATGTCTTCCTTTGTCGTGATTGGACCATATTTATTCCTAATTTCAAATAGCACACATCACTTTTATTTGACCCACCTGGGCTTGAGTAATGTGCATTTTTTTGGTTGCTTTCCCAACACAGGGTACATGGTTTCTGGATTTACCAAAAAGTCCATGTGACAATGTTCTCAGACAAAGCAATACCACTTTAAGCTATTTTGCATGTTGTATTCTGTGCCAAGGGCATTTTAATGTGGCCCAATTTTGCATGCTGCTAAGATAGACCTTATATAGTGAGGCTTGTTTTTCTACAACAATTAGCAACATCAGACATACGTCATGCTCTTGCCTCTAATTCATTTAATATTCAGGACTGTTTAAATTAGGAGAGGAGATGAGCAAATAGATATTTACTAAAAGTTGCTTTTATGGTACAGTATTTTAAAACAGTTTTTTTTTATCAGGTTTCAGTCTATTTATAAAAGATGCAGAAAACAGGAGAAACTATTTGTAGGGTCTTGCTGTCAATAGGATTATTTGAGGATGTATATGTATGTTGATTGCTGGAATATTCAGTTTTTTTCATTATTAGGAATGTATTCATAGGCTAAACTATGCTTTGTAATTAATGTCTCTTTAAAACATGTTTTTACTGTAAAATACGTATGGCTATTTAACTGAATAAAGATTATTAATGAATGAATAATGAAAAACTAAGCTCTCTTCCTGTGAAGTGTTTTCTGTCCTTAAGGTTTAGGAGCAAGGTGAACTGTTTCTCCTTGCTTCGCAACACTTCAAGCTTCCAATTGGTGTGTTTCCCCGTTCCAGATCAGTTTTAGAATTTCCCAGTCCTTCAGCCATATAATTACAGCTCATGGCATTTCTGTATATCCTAAAGTCTCCTGCTCCTTGGAGTCCAGTCTCCTGTCTATTACATAGAGCCTTGCTGTCAACTAGGAGCATTTTTGTCTTTGGACGTATTCCTCCATCTGGAACTCCTTCTGGAAGAGGAAGCAATTTCCCAACAGATCACCGAACACTGGAACAAAACCATCTACTCAACACCTCTCTAACTGGATTCCATGTCAACCGCAGCACTGAGACCGGGCTGATTGCTGCCACAGACAACATCAGAACTCTCCTTGACCATGGAGAATCTGTGAGCCTGATCCTCCTTGACTTCTCTGCTGCATTTGGCACCATATCCCACCGCACCCGCATCAACATACTCCACAACGTTAGCATACAACAAATTGCCATTAGATGGATTGCGTATTTCCTTTCAGAATGCACACTGAGCATACGACTGTCTCCCTTCACCTCCAGACCTAAGGTCATCATATACGGATGACCCCAGAGATCATCCAAGAGCCCCATTCTGTTCAATGTCTATATGACCCCCCTCGCAGATGTCATCAGATCCCATGGGCTCATCGCAATGTCCTACACTGATGACACTCAAATTATCCTCTCGCTCACCGAGGACCTCTCCATTGCCAAAAACAAATTTCTGCAACTCCATGACTGACGTAGCCAAATGGATGAGAGACAGCAGCCTCAAACTCAACAGTGACAAAACAGAAGTACTGATCTTTGGGAAGACCACCTCCAAATGGGAACACAGCTGGCGGCCATCAGAAGTCAGACCCTCACCCACACAGAGAGACCAGACATGCAACCATGGCATCATCCTCGACAGGGAACTGACCATTAAACAACAAATCAATGCAGTCACCTCCTCCTGCTACCACACCCTTCGACCACTCCGCAGAATCTTCCCATGTATCCCAATCAACACCAGAAAGACAATAACACAGGTTAATGTCACCAGTCACCTTGACTATGACAATGCTCTCTATGTTGAATTCCCAGCCAGCTCCTCAAAAGACCCCAAGACGTACAGAACACCGCAGCCAGACTCATCCTGGGCCTCCCAAAATGGACCCACATCACCCCTCATATCAAAAAGCTCCACTGGCTCCCCATCCAAAAGAGATGTCAGTTCAAGATCCTCACAGAAGCATAGAAAGCACTACGTGAATAAAGACCATCCTAAATCAACTATCAACTGAACTTCCAGTAGCCTGCATGACACCTGCTCTCTGTATGACTCTCCTTAGCTCACACCCTGCAACCGTTGCAGTCACAGTGTAAGCCTCTCCTTCTGCTACATCAATGCCAAGACCTGGAACGACCTACCCCATTACCCCAGAACAGCACCCTCTCAGGCAAACTCCAGAAAGAAGCTCAAGACCTAGCTTTTCAATTGAGACACTGCACCCTTAGCATCCAGAAACGCCTATGGGTAACAGCGTTGCACTATACTACTGCTGATTGCTTGATTGATTAAAGGCACCATCTTCATAGGCACCTTCTTGTGTCATTGGCATCATGGCTACGGGAAGGGTCAGCCTTACCTCTGGCTGACGGAGACTGCAAACAAATGGGCTTCCCACCCTTCGTTCAGTTTGAGGTTTCTCTCTAGGCGCCTGGCCCATGGCAGTAGGGAGAGGTTTCCCCAAACTGTATATCTCCTTTTTATCAGTCATTAAATAGTGATGGGGCTAGGTGGAGAGCGATAGAAGAGATTTCTGGCTTGCGATCTCTAACATAGCCTGATTGTGTCACTTAACAGTGGCATCCCCCTAGACCTGCCTGGTTTTGGAATCAGCACAACCTGTTATTGAAAGAATGTGCATAAGTGAGTGTGTGTATGGTAGAAAAATGAAAGTGTGTTTGCATTACTGCACTGTTTTGCATGAAAAGTTACTACATCTGGGCCTACATGTGCTTCACTGAACATTGGATCTCCTTGAAGAAAGTGAATCAAAGGCAAAACTGCTGGTCTCATAGCTGATGATGCTTTTCAGGTAATTTGGCAGCTTGCAACAGTTGCGCTGTTCGCCATGCAGAAATTGCATACTGTTGCCAACATTTTGGATCAATTTAATACCAGAGTTTACAAATGTCTTCGACGCAAGGTCCCAGCATTAAATGTATTGCATTAACAAAGACACTGATATTGTCAAAGCTAAGGCTGATTGATAATGTAAGAAATTGAGTTATTAGTTGAGGGGGTATAAACCTCACTGGTGCAAAAACCACAATCCTTGTCAGTTGAACCACAAAAGTAATTAATTTAACCTGTGCCTAACCCTCTGGTAGCTTGGCACAAAAGCAGCCTGCCTTAACTTAGAGGTAATATGTAAATTATTTATGGAGCTCCCAAACCGGAATAAAGTGAAAACACAACATAAGAAAAACCCTGAATCAATTTATTAAAATAAAGTACATTTTAATAAATAAAATTATATCAGTAAGACAAAATCCAATGTGTAGAACGGGAGATATGGAATTGTAATTTTTTAGGGTAAATAATACCTAACATTTCAGGGGGAAAGCCCACAAGTTTAAGCTGACCGTGAATGAGAGTGGGTCAGATGCAAGGACTAGGTTAGTTTCACTGAAAGAGCTACCATCTTAAAGTCCAGCAAGAAGTGTTCCGTTTGACGTGGAGGAGGCAGAGAGGAGCAGAGCGAGTGTTGCAGATAGTTGTCGCTGTAGAATGAAAAGCAGGCCAGACCACAGGGGTTGTCATTGCTTTAGCATGAAGAGCTGGTCGGGTGCTGCAGATGGATGTTACTGTAGCATTGTGTTGGCGGTCACCATGAGCTGCCACTGCTGTAGAGCCAAGTGCAGATCTCCCATTGCCAGTTGTTGCTGGTGGTCACTGTAGTGCAAAGAGCAGGTCTTCACCAGACCTTCGCAGTAATTGTCATCGCAGGCGGCCTAGTTTCGGTGCAATACTGCCCATTCGCTGTTGCAAAGAGCCCAAACTTGAGGAGTTCTCTTCTTCTTCATGGGATGAGCTCAGGCTGATGCCAATCAAGGGTGCAGGGCGTGAGGGGCACCTCTTAGGATCAGGGACAAACTCTAGCAGAGACCAAAGGAGCTCAGCTAGGTCCAGTTGCTGTTCCAGTTTCTTCCCTACTTTGCATTTTTCCAGCTTAGTTAGCAATTAGCTAATTTAATAGTCTAGGTGCAGCGCGTGAAATGCAGTTTGAATTTGGTAACTGAACTGTCATCTTCCTTCCACGATAGATGCAACATGCTTATTAAATTGATGAATGCTGTGTATTTGTCTATTTCTCACCTTTCCATAATTCCCCCACCCATCTATTAATAGAACCCCTGACCCTCTCCCCCCAAGATGTGTGGTCTGTTGTGCTTTCACCATCAACTGATCTCACAATTAGCAGATGGATGTGGTTAAAGTTATGCCAACTGTTACAGGAGGAGGTTACCAAAACTTACTAATTTGCCCTCACCACCCTTTCTACCCAGGCTGCAAAGGGACTATACTGTGCAGAGAATACATTTTGTCAATGGTTGAGCAAGAATGCATTGTGTGAACTTATTTTCACAATCTAAGACCCATGGATTCTACTGAATAACCTTGTCCTAGGTTCTCAGGCTTGAGAGACTTATTATGCTTAGTTTGTAAATAACTCTCCACTTTGTTACCACTTGCTTTATCATGGTGGTCTCAGTTGTGGATGTTCCACTCACTTTCTGTTTTCTTTTATTCTAGTTGACTGTGATTCAGAAAGAGAATACTTTGGATGGTTCTCCAGTATCATTCAGGATAACACGCACTCTGTGTTTCCTATAATGTCTTCCCCATTAGTGGAGGGTCACCACCAGCATGAATGCACTCTGGGAAAGAAACACTGCATTAAGGTGTAGGTGTGATTAGGGGAGGCAGCAGACTTCGCTTTTTCTACTCAGGTAAGAAAAGACATTTTACGAATTGGGAGAAGTGTTTGTTGTTTTCACTCTGTTTTGGCGGATACTAACAGTGGACCAATATAGTTACAGTTTGTAGAGCAAGGGAAGTTAGTATACATGGTCAATTTTCCAACAGTGATTTCAGGGGGTAAAGTAAGGACTGAAGGGGGTAAAGTAAGGTAATCTACCTAACCTAGGAAGGGAATTATACCAGGTAGAGAAAGACTAAACAGATGATGATGTGGATGTGCACAGTTGGTCAATTACTTTGTGACGGGGCGCACATACAACTCAACATGTTCAGGTCCTGATGAGTGTTTACTGTGATCAATGGACACAAATGGCTGATACGCATTTTTTTTAAACTCTACACAGTGTTTTAAACCTAGCAGATCAGACCGTCATTACATCCTGTTCCCACACTCAGGGATTGCCACCACCTCGTCCATAGGAAGATTGTGCCATCATTTCCACATTGTCTGCAGTAAAAGAACATCTTTCTCACCTATCAGAATACATGGAATTGCAAGACATCTCTATTAATTAAACAAGAAGCTCCACAAACGTGCCGTCTGGTATAGGCTTTAGCAGATGGGTTACTCCTTTATAAGCGTAATGGGTATCCTGTATGCCTTATTACAAGTGCCATAGAATGTAATGAACTTGTAATAAGGTAGAATAAGACTGAGAGGATATTTGTCATGTTTCTGTTGAAGTAACTCATTCACCAAACTCTAAATTAGGCTGTTAGAACTGAAAAAAGATGTGGCTTTTTTGTCTGGCTCCCCAATTACCTAGACCTATAGATGTGTAGGTGTCAATACTTTTTAGTAACTTCGCTCCTGGTCCACTACTGCAACCTGGTGGTGATCCGCCCGTTATCCTAATGCGCCCATTAGTAGCAAAACAACTTTTTGTTATCTTCAAGAATATCTTAAA